>NW_006408736.1:4367212-4370373 GCF_000296735.1 Chrysochloris asiatica
AATATGAGAGATGGTCATATAGAAAAATATTTTTAGAAAATGAACAAAAGTAATTGCTACTAGGGTTCCAGTTCATATGTGCATGGATTTATTACAACCAACACATGTTCAAACATACCTATGCAATTAGTGGATGGCTGCAAACAAGTTCTCTCAGTGATGCACTAGTTTTAGACTCATTGTTTTTGTTGCTGTTAAGTGCTGTTGAGTTGATTCCAACCCATACCGACCCTGTATAGGGTTTCCAAAGAGCAGCTGGCGAGCTTGAACCGCCGACCTTGCGGTTCAAATGGCTTTGCAGTCTGACACATTAACCAACAGCGCCACAACAGGACTCCCTTATACTCATTGTTGTTGTGAAGTGCCGTCGAGTCAGTTCTAACCTATAGCGATGCTGTATAGGCTTTCCGAGGAGCAGTTGGTGAGCTTGAACCGCCGACCTTGCAGTTCAAATAGCTTTGCAGTTTGGCTCATTAACCCACAGTGCCGCACCAGGTTTCCTTAGACTCATTGGTGGTGGTGGTTGCTGGTTATGTGCCATGGAGTCGATTCCGACTCATAGCGACCCTTAGACTCATTGTGTATGTGTGTGTGTGTGCCAGTGCCAGTTCTGACCCATAGTGACCCTGTATAGGGTTTCTGAAGAGCAGCTCATTAGGGAACTTTAAATTGAAATGACAATCTAACAATACCTTCCAAGGGTATCTATTGTACTGTATAAATTCAAAGCAGCTCAGAACGTATGACTACTGTTTTTGGAATCCATAGCAGTCATCTTGATAGATTTTCTTGAAGGGCACAGGGGTTTCTTATGAAGAAGTTTTAAGGAAAATGAAAACTGTCTTGGTGAGTAAGAGACCAGAAAAGTTTTGCTAGATGTTTTTCATCACAGAGATGCACTTGCTCATTTTTTGTGGACAACAAGGGCTGTCCTATGAAAATTATGTTGCAGAGCCTTACCAATCCACCTCACATCCTAATCTTGCCCCTTTGTATTTCTTTTTGTTACAAAAATTCAAAGAACATTAAGAGGAACTTGTTTTGTGTTCTTCAGGATGCCAAAACTGCTGTTTTGACATGGTGCAAATTGAAAAGCACAAAATTCATTATGGGAAAGTTTGTTGTTAGTAAGTGCTGTGAAGTTGGTTCCGACTCAGGCTGACACTGTATAGGGTTTCCAAGGAGCATCTAGTGGATTTGAACAGCTGAACTTGGAGTTACCAGTCAAGCACTTATCCTACAGTGCCACAGATGACAACAGAACTTTCAGAAGTATATAGCTAGACCTAGATAAAGACAAGCAAAATATGCCAAGAAACAGCAGCTTTATATTTCCATATTTTTATTTAATAAGGCTTTCCAAAATTTTGTAGCAATATGATTTTACTTTCCTTTATATACATGTAAAAACCCATATGTTGTTGTTGTTAAGTGTCATTGAATTGCTTCCAACTCACATTGACCCTATAGAGGGTTTCTGAGAAGCAGCTGGTGGGTTTGAACCACTGAACTTGTGGTCCAGTGATTATCCTACAGTGTCACACCATGACTCCATATGTTGTTGTTGTTGTCAGGTGCCATCAAAGCAGAACCGACTCATAGCAACCCCGTGCACAGCAGAAGGAAACAATGTCCGATCCTGGGCCAACCCCAGTACCGCTGCCACACTTGAGTCCATCAATGATGCAACCTGGCCAATCCATCTCGTTAGAGGTCTTCCTCTTTTTCTCTGACCCTCCACCTTACCCAGCATGACATCCTTCTCCAACGATTGTTTCCTCTGGACAATATGTCCAAAGTATGAGAGACGAAACTTAACCATCCTGGCCTCCAAGGAGCACTCTGGCTGCACTTCTTCCAAAACAGATCTATTGGTTCTTTTGGCAGTCCATGGCACTTTCAGTATTCTCCATATAAATAGATTTAAATATTTTACTATTATTGTTGTTGTTAAGTGCCATTAAGTTAGTCCTGACTCATAGCTACCCTGTATAGGTTTTCCAAGGAGAAGCTGGTGAGTTGGAACCACTGACCTTATGGTTCAAAATGACCTTGTGTTCCAGTACATTAGCCAACATGCCACACTAGGACTCCAAATAATTTAACATTTATTAAATAAGAAGAATTGTTAGTATTCTGAAATCTTAGCTTCCACTTCTTCATTCTCTGTTTACTTATTTGTAAAGATTATTATAATTATAGTACTTTAGGAGAAGTACTGGACTTCTAACAGCAAGGTCAGCAGCTCAAACTCACCAGCTGCTTCTTGGATATCCTATACAGGGTGAGTATGGGTCAGAACTGACTCAATGACATTTAACAACAACAACATGACATGTAATATGATTTCCCTTATTACCAATCAACATTTTCAAAGAAATATTCTCATATTTACTTGTCTTCACAAACATAATTTTTAATTCTTTTTCTTAGTATTTTATTGAACAATAATTGAATGATGGGGATGCTGATGGGTGACACAGAAAGTTAAATGTTCAGCTGCTATCCTTAAAAGTCAATGGTTCAAACTGACCAGCCACTCTCCCTAGCTGTAGAGAGATGAAGTAGTCTGCTCTCCTAAAGGTTTACTGTCTCAGAACCTCAACAGAGCAGTTATAATCATTCCTATATATTCACTATGAGTTGGAATAGATTCACCAAAAGTGGATTTAATTTTATTAGATGACATAATTTAGTTAACTGTTTCACCTTTAGTATACATGATCACATACAGTTGGAGTCCTGGTGTGGTGCTGTAGAATAAGCACTGGACCACAAGTCAGTTAGGACTGTAAGCTCGGCACTTCGAAACTCACCAACCAATCCTCAGAAACCCTGTACAGGGTCACTAAGGGTCAGAACCAACTCATTGGCACTTAAAAACAACAACATATATGGCTTGCTTTCAGGTTTTAGGATTATCAATATTTTTTATTGTTGTTAAGTGTTACCTTTTGGACATCTGTTTGTCTAAAGTTTTATTATAATTTGAATAATTTCCTTTGGATATATGCCCAGAAGTGAAGTTATCGGGTTAAAGAGGTTAGAGATTTTTAAACTCTTTTGTTTCATAATGCAAAATTGCTTTACATAGCTTAAAGTGCTGCCAGCAAGATAGGCAAACACCCAATTTATAAAATTATTAGTATTTTATCACCATA
>NW_006408736.1:4370954-4372285 GCF_000296735.1 Chrysochloris asiatica
TTATTATATCGAATCTTTTAAGTTATGGATTCAAAGCTCCAAAGGTTAACAAGAGTCATTTAGTCAGTACAAAAAGCTGACTTTTATGGGAAAGCATCTTTATCAAAACCCTGGGATCAAAGTTGGCTCAGAGAAAGCAATTAGCTTAAAAGAAAATGAGGATCTTGTCTCACAGTAGGAGCATGTAAAAAAATAATTCATCTTAATTCAGAGTTTTTAATCTTCCATCATTGGCTGGTAAATATGTCACATATGAAATATAGTATCAGCCTTATTTTCTTTATTTTTTTGTTGTTCATTTGTTTCAACAAAGTTTGATCACTTTTCCTTAGAGACAATTTAAGCTCTGTTCCTGTTGGAGGATAAAAAGTAGTCTTATAATAATTAACCACACCAAACTTTATTAACAATAATATTATATTCTGATAATGTCTTACATTTTGATCTTGAACTATGCCTTTCTTGATGCCTGGCATAAAATAGGTACAGAATCTATAATTGTATCATGAATGAATGGATTTCCTGCAATAGAAAGTAGGAGACCATTAAGTATGTCCTTATAATACCTTTAGGACTGCCAAAAGGCTTGCTTAGAAGTGGAAAAAGAAATAGAAAGAAAATGATACGACCTCAAAGGAACAGGAGAACACAACTCAATGAGCACTGAAAATCAATGAAGTAAAACTGGTCTGTCCCTGAAAATGAACGAGGTGAAAATGGACCATTTTTGCCTTCATTGATTTTCACTGCTCATTGAGTTGTGTTCTCCTGTTTTTCGGTTGAGCTTTATTTTCTGTCTTTCAGCTTTACTTTTGTGTTTTATTTTAAACTGTGGTTGTTCTGAGGTAGGATTTGATAGAGTTTTAGTTCAGTGAAAGCGTTTTTGGTTACTTGATTATTCTTCCCTAGATGATATCATTACTTTACAATAGTTTCCTTTTTCTTAAACTTTTCTTTGTGAATTGAGTGAAGGTTTATAGAGCAGATCATCAATTTTACTTTCAACAAATCATATACTTCATTATAGTGTTTGCAATCCCCTTCATGTACCATCAGGTAACAGTATTTACCTCTATTCACTTTAACTCTTTTTATTTTTTTAGCTATTCAACATTTTATTCACTTTAGGCGATGAAGGCAAGTGTTTAAAGCTTGGTTTAAAATGTTCTTGGAAGAAATTCACCTTTCTCTAACCTAGCTAGCTTTAGTCTTCTGCTTATGAAGCTTATACTGGTTCTTAAGTTTTATCTGTGTTACCTGTGGAGTTTTGGCATTTGTACAATGTAAGGAATAACACACTCCTCTGCATCTACCCATATCCTTTTCCCCTA
>NW_006408736.1:4373310-4377946 GCF_000296735.1 Chrysochloris asiatica
TGCTGAACCCTTTGCTCTCTGCTATAGCCCTCCCTGACTATGTCTTTGTCCAATGGGCTCAGGAGTCCCCATGTCTCACCACACTTCAGACCAACAAGCCCTTCCTCTACTCTCTCTCATCTCCAGGTCAACAGGAGTCTATGTGATCAAACTTAGCCCATATCTTCATTGCTGCCTTTACCCTTCTTCCACTCACCAATGTCTACTGTGGTCACCAGAAACCTTACATGCCTGCTCATGTGTTTCCTTTGAGTTTCTCAATTTAACTCTTGCATTCCTCCTCCATGTGTCATATAGTGAAGTTATTATATATGGCTCCTCCCTGGAACTCACAAATTCTGTGTGTCTGTGATGACATGGAATGGTGGAGGTTCCCTGGGGTTGGAAAAAAAGGGAAAAAATATCAAATCACACCTTTGTCTCTGTGATTCACAGGTAGATTTCAGTGACGTGAATATATTTTCTCATTTCTAAAGTTGTTCATGAACTCTCAAATGACTGTGGCAGGTTCCCTCGGTTGCCACTGCTTGTCAGTCACCTCTTATCTTGTTGCATCTATTCAGTTCCATATCCCAGTAAGCCCTTGATTCACTTTTGTATTCCTTCCTATGGCGCTGTGAGTTCTAGGATTGTCCTCTGTATTTGTCTTGTCTGATTTTCCATATCCTTGCTTCAGAGAGCCTGTGCAGCCTTTCAACCCAGTCTGCCATCTCACCTTAATTTTTTCTATATAGAATTTTTTAATAAATATTTTATATCTTTTGTTCTCTTGATAATACTCTATAAATATGTTGCTATAAAATTGATGGTAAGAAAATATTTATATTAAAATTTAGTTTATTAGTATGACTATTCGAAAGAGTTCATTCTACCCTTAAATAGACAGATGTGTATTCAGTACCAGTATGATTTACACCCTCGGAAACCCTGTACTGGGTCGCTATGGGTCGGACCCGACTCGATGGCACTTAACAACAACAACAATATGCAACACACTAGTATAATTGTTAAGCATCATAATTTATATTGGTTAGTCCAAGGCATGCTGTTTTGGTTTATTAGAAATAGAGGGATGGGCCAGTGACTTGATTAATGAGCTGACAAAGAAAGAATGAAGAAGTCCCTACTCAAAGCATACAAAGGCAATTAGAAAATAGAGTGTAAATCAAACCAATTAGTTCTAGGTATGCTCAAGTTTTAAAAGATGCTTCTAAATATTAGTGATATTGTTATCCATATTTTTTTAGATTTATTTTGGATTTCATAAGGTGCTCTATTTGTAGCATTTTGAAGTATTGTCAGTCTCTTTTCCATAGTAGTTGTACCATTTTACATTCCCACCCACTGCAGAACAGTGTTTAATCTTTATCAGTGCCATTTTAACAGGGGTGAGATGGTAGCTCATTGTGGTTTTTATTTGCATCTTTCTAATGGAATCCTGAGGAGCTCTGGTAGCATAGTTGTTACGAATGAGGCTGCTAATCTCATGGTCAGCAGTTCGAAACTACCAGCTGTTCCATGGGAGAAAGATGAGTTTTTCTGCTCCCGTAAAGATTTATAGCCCTGGAAACCCTGTAAAGGGCAGCTATGAGTTGAAACAGCACATAACAACAACAACAATTGAATCCTGGTAGCATAGTGGTTATGAGTCGGGCTGCTAACCTCAAAGTCAGCAGTTCAAAACTATCAGTGTTCCATAGGAGAAAGATGAGGCTTTCTGCTCGTGTAAAGATTTATAGCCTCGGAAACCCTATACAGGGTCACTATGAGTCAGAACTAACTCCACGGTACAATCACCACCACCGATGAAATCCTGGAGTGGCAATGTAGGATAAGTGCTGTACTACTAACCACAAGCTCACAGTTCAAACATAACAGCTGCTTCTTGGAAACCCTATACAAGATCACTATGAGTCAGAATCAGCTTGATAGCACTTAACAACTGCTACAACAATGAAGTTGTGCTGTAGCTCTGTAAGATAAGCAATGGACTGCTAACCACAAGTTCGGTGGTTCAAACCCACCAGCCACTCCTCTGAAAACATGTATAGGGATGCTGTGAGTTGAAACATACTTGATGACATTCGACAACAGCAGTAACTGTGGCTAATGGCAGAGGGCATCTTTCAATGTGTTTGTTGGTTGCATGGATGTCCTTTTAGGAGAACTGTTTATTCATAATCTTTGTCCTTTTACAAATTGTGTTGTTAATTTTTTTGTTGTTGAATTTCTCCTGTCTCATAAAATGAAACTAGAAACCCTTGATAATGTAATAATTAAGCTCTCAGCTGCTAAACAATATGGCCAGGGGTTCAAACCCACCAGCAGCTCCACAGGAATAAAGAACTGCTACTTGTTCTCATAAAGATTGCAGCCTAGGATACCCTATAGAGTAGAATTTCTCTGTTCTCCAAGATTGCTATGAATCAGAACCAATTTGATGACACACAAGGCAATGATTTGGAGATGTTAAACTTTAAAATCTGTGTTGTTGTTTTTAAGTGCTGTTGAGTGGATTCCGACGCATAGCAACTCTGTATTTCCAAGGAGAAGCTGGCAAGTTTGAACTACCAACCTTGTGGCTCAAACTGACCTTGTGGCTCAGTGCTTTACCCCATAGTGCCACACTAGGACTCCTTAGGGAGACATAAAGCATTGCAGTAATTAACTATTTCATGATTCTTTGTTTTCATTGTTGTTGTTGTTGCTAAATGCTGTTGAATTGGCTCCAAATCATAGAATCTCCATACAGGGTTTCAGAGACTATAAATCTTTATAGAAGCAGAAAGCCTCATATTTGTCCCTCAGAGTGCCTGGTGGACTCCGACCACTAACCTTGTGATTAGCAGTCAAGCACTTATCCTCCAGAGCTACAGTTTTCATTTGTAAATGATTATTTTCATTGTGGAGTCCTGGTCTGGCGCTGTGGGTTAATGAGCTGGATGGACTGCAAGTTCACATTGAATTCCAAGGTCAGCAGTTCAAGCTCACCAGACGCTCCCTGGAAACCCTATACAGGATCGCTTTGAGTCAGTACGCAATGACACATAACAACAACAACAACAACAACATTTTCATTGTATGTGAGTCTTCTGCTAATCATTGTTTAATTTCTATCTATTCATTATTTTCTCTCTTCTTTTTCTTTCCCTTATTTTTGCCCTCTTTCTTCTACCCCAATATCCCTGTCTCTTTTTCTTTCTGTCTTCCTCTTTCTTTCTGACTTTTTCTCTTTCATAACGACCCTAAGAATACAAGAGTACAAAATACAAGTGTAGTCACTTCTCATGGAGTACATGAAAGTGGAAATCTACTTTATGCCCTTAGAGCAATCTTAGATACCTTAAAAATGAATGTTTTAAGGCATTAAAACATTGTTATTTAGTAGTAATAATAATGATCATGTCATATAATTGTCCTTTACATCTGGATGTCCTATTACTGGTGTCAACATGCCTTTCTATCGTGCTTTGATTAGCAAATTTAGCAAAGATAAATTAGTTTCTTTCTTTTCAACTTGTTAATCTGAACTGTTACATAGTGCACTGCATGGATTTAAGATGACAATTATTCATGTCACAACAAATTTGTGAGAAAAAATACATATATGGAGGACTTAAAATTATATTATATTTTTGAATGCTACAGTTATTATCTATACGTTCATGAGTAAATTACAAAGGTCTATGAACATCTCTTTTGATCTGTCATCTTTATATAGATTTAAAAATACAAACTCATACATTTAAACCAATAAGATGTGCTTGCATGCTTGTGCATTTATGCATGAAGTCCTTGGAGAAAAAAATCAGCACATTGGGATTACGCATGTTGTTGCTAAGTGCCGTTAAAGTTGGGATTGATTCATAGCAACCCTGCATAGGGTTTCCAAGGAGTGACTGGAGGGTTTGAACTGCCAACCTTATGGTTAGTAATCAAGTGCTTATCTTACAGTGTCACACTGGATTGGGCATGCAAAGGATTAACTAGGGAAATACCTATGAGTGATGAAGGGATGGGACCTACCAGAAGCAAGGAGAGCCATCAGACCATAATGTCAGTCTAATCGCTATCAGGAAGGAGTATTGAATTGCCAGAATCTTAGCTGTAATTTGCTGATGTTGAGTGCTGTCGAGTTGGTTATGACTCATAGTGGCCCTATAGAGGGGTCCTGAGGAGCAGCTGCTATGCTTGAACTGCTGACCTTGTGTTTAGGAGTCCAGTATGCTACAGAACCACACCAGGGCTCTGTAGATGAGAATGTAGTCAGGCCCCTGGCATTCCTTTTTCCAAAATCAACTGTCAGAGAAGTCTTGCTTCTTACAGGACAGACTTGGTTAATAATCAATCCTATGTGTTCAGTTTCTGGCTGAGAGTAAGCCTTTGCACAAAATGAGCTCTGCTAACCCTTTGCATAAAATGACCTCAGCGAGAGAGAATGTGGTGGTAGGCACCAGAATAAAGCAGCAGGGGATGTTGGTTTAGGTCCCTACAGGAAATTTGAAATGCAAATTTTTGTAACCACCATACAGGCATACCCAAGCCATGGTATTTTCAATAACCTCAAATGCATGTGAAAGCTGGACAATGAATACGGAAGACTGTAGAAGAACTGATGCTTTTGAGTTATGGTGTT
>NW_006408736.1:4380719-4381971 GCF_000296735.1 Chrysochloris asiatica
GCTATGAGTCGGTTCCGACTCGATGGCACCTGACAACAACAACAACAATGCCCAATCTCTAGGTGGTGAAAATGGTTAAGTTTCAACCACTAACCAAATGGTTGGCAGTTAAAGCCCATCCAGAAGGGCTTCAGGATGCTGGGGTAGAGATAAGCTTCTGATAGTTCACAGCCTTGAAACCCTATGGATCAGTTTTACTCTGCACAGATCAAGTTGCCGCCATGAGTCAGAATTGCCTTGGTATCAACTAACAGCAACCAAAACCTACCGCTCTCGATTCATTTCAAGCTCATGTGAGTCTGTAGGTCACAGCAGAACTTCTTCAGAAGGATTTGTTGTTGTTGTTAAGTGCCGTCGAGTAGGTTCCCACCCATAGCGACCCTGTACAGGGTTTCCGAGACTGTAAATCTTTACGGGAGCAGAAAACCTCATCTTTCTCCCGTCGAGCAGCTGGTAGCTTCAAACTGCTGACCTTGCTGTTCGCAGCCCGATTCGTAACCACTACGCTACCGGAGCGGTAATATTTACAGAAGCAGATACTTGTCACCAAGGTCACCAAGGAATATTTTGACTACACTTCTTCCAACACAGACTTTTTGTTCTTTTGGCAGTCCATGGTACTTTTGATATTCTTATCCAACACCATAACTCAGATGCATAAATTCTTCTATGATCTTCCTTATTCATTGTCCAACTTTCACATGTATATGAGGCTATTGATAATACCATAGCTTCGGTCCCGTGCACATAAGTCCTCAAACTGACATCTTTGCTCCTGAAGTCTTTAAAGAGGTCTTGTACAGCACATATGCCTAATGCAATATGTTTTTTTGATTCCTTGACTGATGTTTCCATGAGTGTTGATTGTTGATCTCATCAAAATGCAGTCTTTGGCGACTTCAACCTTTTCTCCATTCATCTTGATGTTATTTATTGGTCCAGTGGTAAGATATTTTGTTTTCTTTACAATGAAGTACAATCCATATGAAAGCTGTTGTTTATTATCCTCATCAGCAAGTATTTTAAGTCCTCTTCACTTTCAGCAAGTAAGGTTGTATTATTTGCATATCTCAGATTATTAATGAATCTTCTTCCAACACTGATGTCTTGTTTTTCTTATAATCCAGCTTCTCGAATTATTTGCTCACCATACAGAATGAATTACTATGGTGAAAGAATACAATCCTGGTGTACAGGTTTCCTAATATTAAACTAATTAGTGTTACCTTGTTCTTTTCGAACAACTGCCGTT
>NW_006408736.1:4382071-4390285 GCF_000296735.1 Chrysochloris asiatica
AAAAAACATACACATATATGCTCCTGTTGTGTGCCATCAAGTAACTTACAATTCATAGTGACCCTGTATAGCGTTTCCAAGGCTATACATCTTTACAGAAGCAGAAACCCTCATCTTTCTCTGATGGAGCAACTGGTGGTATTGAACTGCTGACTTTAGAGTTAGCAGCCCAACGTGTAACACACTACACTAACCACTCCTTACATATTTTAATTTATTTATGGTATTTTAAATATTATAAAATAATGTATTTGTCTCATTTAGACTTTTTGTTTTAAAAGCTTTTATTGTGAATTGAGTGATAGTTTACATGGAATAACATTGACTTTGCATCCATCCTATTATATTTTGTTTCATTGCAATGAAAACAATCCCCTCCATGCATCAACATTTAATAATATTTGCTTCTATTCATTCTGCGTTTTTTTGATGTACACAAAATGACTGAGAAATATATAATAATTTAAATAGTCAAAGGACGCATTCTGCAAGCTAGCCTCCTGGTCACCAGCACACAGCCTTTCTCTTTCCATGAGTCTAGAGTCCTTAGTTGCTCTAGCTCTCCATGCCATCATCTCTGCTGCCATCTCTGGTATCACTGCTTCTCTTAGGGTTCCGCATTCCACTCATGCTCTTCTGCCTTCATGGTCCTAGGGCCCTCTCTTTCTGGAATGTAAGATGAACTACACCACCACCACCCCCACCCTTCAAGTTATAACACTTCTACCTTTACAGTTGTGACAATCGCAATTAGTCATGATAACAATTACTCACAATTGAATCAAAATAATCCTATCCCCATCTCCTTTCATCAGACACAAACAGACAAGATAAAAATTATTCAGTGGGGATTCTGCCTTTCCCCACACACTCTGAAACTGAACTCCTTATTGAAAGCTTGTAAGCCAGCCACTGTGTGCCTTTGCAGCCCTCCTCATTTTAGGTATCCAATGTCTAAGTTGTCCAACCCTATCAACTCTGTATACCAAGTGGTTTGGCTTGATCTTTGATGTGAAGACTTCTTCCCTCTCAGCTGGTATTTGGAGCTACTAAATCCATAAGTATAGATCAAATTCATCACATTGTAGCAATTTCCGCCTGCTTCCTTTATCAAATTTCTTTATCTTCCTCTAGTCAAGCACTGGTCATCAAGCCATCAAAGCTAGGACAAATGGGTATTACCTGCAAGTTTGGGTGTTTTTGTGCATCTCTCCCCATTTCATATCAGCTGGATGCTTCACTTTTAGTTCTATCCCTCCTTAAATTTAATTAACAATAATTATTTTTAAACATCGGTGTTATTTAACTATAATAGATATATTATTAGAAGTGAAATGGTCTTTTTTCTTTCTTTTCCTTAATTTAAAAAATATATCAAGTAGCACTGAGCCACAAGGCTTCCTTCCTATGTCAGAGGATATAAACTAACAAGTACAGGGGTCTTCTAAAAGTTTATAGAAAAATTCTATTACCTTTTAATTCCATTTTTCCAGGGGCTTTATGAAACCCCCTTTGTAATAGTGTTTCCATGTTTGTGGACTGATGGAGATAGTCATGTAGTCTTTTTTGAATGACTTAGTATTCACAATTTATTTTTTACAACCTATCTTTTAATTTTATTCTTAGATTTTTGTTAAAGTTCTTATACAAGTAGAAATTATTTTCTATGATTTTTTTTATACAAAGCTAAATTAACCACACTTGCAAAACAAGACCACTGACTGTTATTTAATGAAATACAAATAATGATTATGGCTCAACACAATATTACAAAGCTAAATATAATTGCATGTACATATGCAATAAACCAGAGCATGGATACTTCGGCCACAGCTAAAATGTAATTAGATTTCTCAGAAATGCCTCCTGGTGTTTAATAGAAACAATACTATATATTAATTATACACAAGAACATAAATGGTGTGTCTTCTTACAGGGAAACTTAGATGATGAAAAAAAATACATAATTTTTGCTCTAGTGATATTTAAAGACTAGTCATAAACATGTTTTTGAACACACTTAAGCAATGAAAGATTAATTACATTTGTATTTTTTCTCTATTTTGTTGTCACCTAACTTCCCAGTTCTAGTCACTATTTGATTGGGAAGGAAGACAAAGAGGAGTACTTTTTGTTCTTGAGTAGGTGGAGTGGGTTCTGACGCATAGTAACCCTGTAGAGGGTTTCCAAGGAGCAGCTAGTGGGTTCAAACTGTTGACCTTGTGGTTCACAGTTCAGTGCTGATTCTACAGTGCCATGAGGTAAGTGGACATGGGTACGCAACAAAATGTTTTTGGGTCAGTGCCTTATAGGCACAGTCATATGAAAATTTTCAAACCTTATGAGTTTTAATAATGATTCTACACATAATTAGAACTTGA
Organism: Chrysochloris asiatica; assembly: GCF_000296735.1. NCBI lineage: Eukaryota > Metazoa > Chordata > Mammalia > Afrosoricida > Chrysochloridae > Chrysochloris > Chrysochloris asiatica. The sequence continues at coordinate 4,384,453 of NW_006408736.1, forward strand.
TTGAGAAAGTTAAGCTTAGCTAAAATTTTATTCCTTTTAGTAATTTCTAAAAGATGTTAACGCAAACGTTATGTACATACAAATTCTGTTCTATTATATGGCATAGGAAACATTCACAGCCAATCTGCACCTCCCTATGTCTCTGCATTGCTTTGCAGTTATTTCACACATTTTATTTCACACGTTTTTTTACACAAAAATACAAAATATATATAAAACTATGGTATTAAAAAATAACTCCTTTCTAAAATTCTGATTTTAAAGTGTCATTTAATTATCTAATTTTTCTTAATTGATTGACATTCTACTACACTTCTGGCTGTCATTGTTGTACATCTTCATAATTAAGTTTACAAAAGTCAGTGATACTGTTTCATAATACTACTTTCAATATTTAGTAATTAAAACAATCTTCATTATTTCTTAATTGCACACTGGACTGCAAGCCGCACGGCTGATGATTCAAACCCTCTTCAGAAATCCTATACAGGGTTGCTATGAGTTGGAAAAGACTCAGTGCCACTTAACAAAAATGTACACAGTTAAGCAACTGTAAAAATCCTAACAGAAGTCATATCTTTGAAGGACACTGAAATCTCTATGAAATTCTTTAAAATATTATTTTATATCCATTTTCGTGTAATATTTTAATTCTTTAATTTACTTTACAAAGGATTCATGGTATCTTCTGGGCTCAGTATACTGTGCTACATGCACATTAGAGACATTTCCCTAGTCTTGTAGAATTGGTATTCTAGTATTTTTATATTTATCAGAAAGCATTTTTTCTAAGACTTTTGTATTCCTCCAACATTCTACCACAAAATAATCAATCGCAAGTAGGAAAAATATAAGGGAGAAAAGTGTTTGTTGCATGTTGGGAGGACATATAATTTTGGGACTAAACATAGTGTTGGGTTTGGAGAGGTGTCGTTTTAAAAGTAATATTGGGGCTGATATCTTGTTGTTGTTAGATGGCATTGACTGATAGTGATTCTATGCACAACAGAACTAAACACTGCCCAGTCCTGTGCCATCTCCACAATTGTTATGCTTGAGCCCATTGCTTCTGCCACTATGCCAGTTCATCTCATTGGGGTTTCCATATTTTTCACTGACCTTCCACTTTAACAAGCATGATGTTCTTCTCCAGGGACTGGCCCCTCTTGATAATGTATCCTAAGTATGAGAGACGAAGTCTCACCATCCTGGCTTCTAAGTAGTATTCGGCTGTACTTCTTCTAACACAGATTTGTTTGTTCTTTTGACAATCTATGGTCCTTTTAATATTCTTCTGTAGTAGCATAAATCAAAATACATCAGTTCTTCTATGGTCTCTGTTATTCACTGTACAACTTTCATCTGCATATGAGGCTATTGGAAATACCATGGCTTGGGTCAGGTGCACCTTAGTCGTCAAACTGACATCTTTGACTTTGTGCTGAAAATTTACCTAATGTAATAAGTCATTTGCTTTCTTAACTGCTGCTTCTATGAGTGTTAATGGTTGATATGAGCAAAATAAAGTCTTTGACAACTTCTAGCTTTTCTTCACTTATCATGATGTCCAGTTGTGAGGAATTTTGGTTTCTTTACATTGAGGTGCAACCTATACTGAAGACTGGCCTTTGATCTTCATCAGTAAGTATTTTAAGTCCTCTTTACATTCCACAGACCAGGCTGTATCATCTGCATATCACAAGTTGTAAATGAGTCTTCCTCCCATCTTAAAGAAGGAGTAAGTAGTAACAAGGTAAAAGTGGAAGAAAAATGTTTAAGAGAGAGAATAAAAATAGCAATGAGGAGGAGCCTAGCATTGAGGAAATGAAGGAGCCCATTCCATTAGGGCTCCAGCTTTAAATGGGGACCAAGTGTAGAGTGGCGAGAGTCTGTAACTGTTTCCTAATTCAATTAATTCGGTGTAAATCTTAGGTTGTTGTTGTTGTGAAGTGCTGTTGACTTCAAACCTTATTTTTTATTTGAAGTACTTAAAACTTTAGGTTAGTGTTTCATTTCAAAGCAGCATAGTAAATCTTCAGCTACTAATAATCTTATTGGAGTCCTGGTGTGGTACTGTGGGTTAATGTGCTGGACTCCAAAGTTGACTTGAACCACAAGGTTGGTGGCTCAAGCTCACTGGCAGCTCCTTGGAAGCACTATACAGGGTCATTATGAGTTGGAATCGACTCAATGGCACTTAACAATAACAAGTAATCTTATTGCTGCTTGTGAGTATATTGATTAAATTACAACCATTTTAAAACAAGACAAATCCTTACTACCATATACATTAAAAAACAAAACACAAGAAACTTAATGATCAGTTTTGTAAAGGATATACCCTATGTATAGGTAGCTTCTCATATTTATTTAGAAGTGTGTCACATCAGTTGTTGGATAGCACCTCAAAAGTTCTGATTTTCTCCTTCATTTAAAGTTCCAAAATTATAGTGCAATGAAAAGTTGTGATGTGCTTGTTTTTTTGGTTTTTGGTTTGTTTTTTTTCCTAAAGTGCTAAAGGTGTTTCTCAACAGAAGCAATAAAGTGAACTTTTTGGCAGCTATTCTAGATGGAGATAATTCATCCCTCTAGCATTTTTGGAAGTGAGTAGGGATTTTTTTTTTTTTTTAATTTAAAATAAACTTACTTTTAAGGCTTTTATGTGAAATATCGTACAGTGGATATTGGGAACCACATTATTATTCTACAATAATATAGGATTCTGTGACTCTATAAGAATGGGATAATGCATTCCCATGAGAAACTGAACATTAATATTCAGTTCTACGTTGAAAAGTCTTGACTGGTCTTATATATCAGTTTGAAATCTATTTTACAATTAAATCTTGGTAAATAAAAGTATATTAGAGTTCACTGAGTAGGAGATCTTCTATTGTTTCCTCTATATTCAAACCATAATACTTGTGTCTACTAAATATACTGAATAGTATAGGTAGTCCCTGATTTACTACCTATTTGAATTATGATGAACCATAATAATGAGTATCCATTTTTAATTTTTTGTACATATTATCATAAACAATACATGTGTCATACAGTGTTGCAGTAGGCAATCTGTTGATGTCTTCATATCTAGAGGTTTGCATATAATATTACCAACCCCAAAGACAAATGAAGATATAATTTATAAAGACAGAGATAACAAATTCAATATTAATGAAAACAAAACAAAAAAATGAAGTGTTAGATTTATGTCAGCACCAACTTAAGACAGAATTGTTGGAGCAGAACCCTGACATCAGAACCTGCTTCGAGTGAGCGAACAAATTTTTCAGAACAAACAAATCTTTATTAGAAGAGATACAGCCAATGTGCTCTGTAGAGTCTAGGATGGGAAGAGTTTGTCTCTCATATTTTGGACATATTATAAGGAGGACCAAGGAGTTCTGGTAGTATAGTGGTTATAAATCAGGCTGTTAACCTCAAGGTCGGCAGTTCGAAACTACAAGCTGTTCCGTGGGAGAAAGATGAGGCTTTCTGCTCCCATAAAGATTTGCAGCCTCAGAAACCCTGTGCAGGGTCACTATGAGTTGGAAACAACTCCATGATACTTAACAACAAAAACATAAGGAGGACCAGTTCCTGGAAAAAGATATCCTGCTTGGTAAAATGGAGGGTCAGCAAACAACAGAAACAAGAAGATTGACACAGTGGAAGTAGCAATGGGCTCAAGCTTAACAGCAGTTGTGAGAATAGCTCAAGATTGGGCAGTGTTTCATTCTGTTGTGCATGGGATAGCTATGAGTCAGAATCAATTCAATGGCACCTAACAACAACAACAACCTGTATATAAGACTAGAACTTGGAGGGCAAAGTCAAAATAGCATTGTTGGTAAGTGCCGTTAAGTTGGTTCCGACACATAGCAACCCTGTATAGAGTTTCTGAGAAGCTGGATTGGATGAAGAAAAATGTGGCATCAGGTTTAGAAGAAGACTTATTAACAACCTGTGATATGCAGATGATACAACCTTGTTTGCTGAAAGTTAAGAGGACTTAAAATACTTACTGATGAAGATCAAAGTCTACAGTATTTGGTATGGGCTACACCTCAATGTACAGAAAACAATAAATGGCATCATGATGAATGGAAAGAAGATTGAAGTTGTGAAAGATGTTATTTTCCTCAGATCAACTATCAACATTCTTGGAAGCAAAAGTGAAGAAATCAAATGACTTATTGCATTAGGCCAATCTGCTGCCCAAGACCTCTTTTAAACTGTTCAAGAGCAACGACCTCAGTATGAGGACTAAGGTGCACTTGACCCAATACATGGTATTATCAATAACCTCATATGCATGTGAAGTTGGACAGTAAATTAAAAAAAAAAAAAAAATAGAAGAATTGATACATTTGATTTATTGTGTTGGATGAGAATATTATAAGTCCTGTGGACTACCAAAAGAATGAACAAATATATATTGGGAGAGGTACAGCCAAAACCTTCCTTAGAAGCTAGGATTGTCAACATTTGTCTCTCATTCTTTGGACATATTATCAAGATGGGCCAGTCCCTGGAGAAGGACATCATGTTTGGTAAAGTGGAGGTTCAGGGGCAAAGAGGAAGACCCCCCACAAGATGGATTTACACAGTGGGAGTGGCAATGAACTCAAACACAGCAAGAATTGTGAGATTGGTGCAGGACTGGAAACTTGTTTCGTTCTGTTGTGTATAAATTAGCTGAGTCAATTCTTACTTGATGGCACCTAACAACAACAATAATAGACTTTCTGAGGAGTATCTGGTAGGTTGTGTGTGGTTAGCAGTTCAGTGCTTATCCTACAGTGCCATACCTGTACTTGAGGTATTAAGGTGGTGGTGGTCATGGTTATATGCCATGAAGTCAATTCCCAACTCAAAGTGATCCTTTAGGGCTTCTGAGACTATAAATCTATACGGGAGCAGAAAACCTCATCTTTCTCCTGTGGAACAGCTGGTAGTTTTGAACTGCTAACCTTTGAGGTTAGCAGCCCAACTTGTAACCACTATGCTACCAGAGCTCCTTTGAGGTATTATAGACATTAATGAGAAAGTTATGATATAATTGTTGCATGACACTTAAATGTGGGATATTATCTGTGTGTAACTTTTGGAATCAAAACGTGCATTAACGTATATGTTTCATTCCTTAAATAACAAATAACATGTAAACTAAAGCAATATAAGAACTACTTTATATTAGTAGAAAATACATTTCCTATTTCTCATTACCACTGTCCTGGCTTATAACAATCCTGTATAGGGTTTCTGAGGCTTTTAAAATCTTTGTGGGTGCAGAAACCTTCATCTTTCTCCTATGGAGCAGCTGGTGTGCTCGAACTGTGGACCTTGTGATTCACAGTCCAGTTCTTAATCATATGGCATCATCACACTCCCCCTAGTTAGTTAATTATGATAGCCCCTAATTATCATCCTACTGTTCTGTGTTTCTTCCCTTTAATCAAATTATAAATCTACATGAATTATTATTCTTAAATCACAGAAATGTAATTCTTGTGCTAAAAGCCCTCAGTGCTTCTCTTCTGCTTTATACCTAATTGTTGTTGTTGTTGTAGGTTCTTTGGAGTCTATTCTGACTCTTAGAGATCCTGAATAATGTTTTTGAGGAGCTGTTAATGAGATAAAACTGCCTAACTTGCGGTTAGCAGTACAGTGCTTATCATAGAGCATCATGCCAGGACTCCTATACCTAATATAAAGCATCAATTTAATAACTGGTTTTAACCTGTCTTTTTTGCATATTTTCCATATTTCCTAAAGTTTGCATGAATTTATTATTATATGCCCAATCTCAGATGAGACAACCTTGATC
>NW_006408736.1:4392585-4409792 GCF_000296735.1 Chrysochloris asiatica
TTCTGTATCAGTTTGTTGAATGATTAAAATATGTATTCCATGAATTCCTGAGCATTGCTCAATGCAATGTCTTCAGTGTAACTTGGACTTTTTCTTTTAGTACCATTGGCAGTTGATTTTATGCAACTTTATGAAATGGTTAAACATCGACCATTGCTTTTGGAACAGTGGATCTATGTATTTCTTCCATCTTGTTTTGATGCTTTCTGCATCTTCAATATTTTGCCCGTGTGCTTTTTGTCATTATTATTTTTTCCCAAAGAAACCTTCAATATTGCAATTTGAGGCTTGAACAGTTTCTTTGTCTGTATGCTGAGCAAACAATCTGAAAAACTGGATTATACAAAGAAACATCACATCAGGATTGGAGGAAGACTCATTAACAATCTGTGATATAAGACGATACAACCTTTCTTGGTGAAAGCAAAGAGGATTTAAAATGCTTAGTGATGAAAATCAGTCAATATGGGTTCACCTCATTTTAAAGAAACAAAAATCCTCACTACTGGACTAATGAACAACATCCATACAAATAGAGTAAAGTTTTAAGTTGTTAAAGACTGCATTTTGCTCAGATTAACCATCAACAATCAAATGACTTATTGCATTAGGCAAATCTGCTACATAAGACCTCTTTAAAGTGTGGAGAAGCAAAGATGTCAGTTTGAGGACTAAGGTGCTGTGGTATTTTCAATAACCTCATATGCATGTGAAAGTTAGATAGTGAATAAGGTAGACTGTATAAAAATGTATGCATTTGTGTTATAATGTTGGGGGAGAATGTTTAAAATATCATGGACTACCAAAAGAACAAACATCTGTTTTAGAAAATGCAAAGCCAGTATGCTCCTTCAGAGCCAGGATGGCCAAACTTCATCTCTCATACTGGACATATTATCAGGAGGGACCAGTCCCTGGAGAAGGATATCATGATTGGTAAAGTGGAGGGTTGTAGAAAAAGAGGAAGGTCCCCAATAAAGTGGATTGGCCCAGTGACAGCAGTAATGGATTAAAAAATAGCAGCAATTGTGGAGTTGGCATAGGACTGGGCAATGTTTTGTTCATACTGTTATGCACTGGGTCATTGTGAGTCGGTACCAACTCAATGGCACCTAACAACAACAACAGATCTGACAATATTTTGGTGCTTTTCATCATGTTTCATTGTTCCATATTCTAGTCCTAACAGACAGTATTCTACTGCTATTCATAAGGGTTTCAGTGACTAAATGATCAAAAGTAGTCTGTCTCTCATTACTTCTAGTCTACCTTAGCCAGGAAGCTCATGTGACACCTATCCACTAGAAGTGATCCAGCTGGTATTGACCTTGTATAAGGTTTATGAGGAGTGACTGGCAAATTTTAACTGCCAACCTTGTGGTTTAAACCAACCTTGTGGTCTAATGCATTATCCAGCAGTGCCTCTCCAGGACTCCACTGGTATTTAAAATATTGATGGTGTAACTTTCAGCATTGCAGCAACAAGCAAGCCACCACAGTATAACAAACTGACAAACAAGTGGCAGAATTACAATAGCAGATAGATCATTTTTCCTGTGGAATTATTGGGTTCGAACCACTGTCCATTCATTTAGCAACTGAGCTCTTAACTATGCTAGCAGACCTCCACAACAACAATAATAAATATAGTCTGTTTATCTTCCATGTCTTCTTATCTTCTGACCTTTGATCATATTATTCTTTATGCTTATTATTTTATCTGCAGTGTACTTTCCTTCAACACCTCATTTTCTGAATTCTCCTTAAGGCCAAGTTGAAATAGCTTAGTTCTATGAGTCTTTTCCTTGTCCTTATAAAAAATAACTGTCTTCTCTTCAAATAATTCTCTAGGACACAATTTCTATGACTGTTTTATAGTACATGCAATATTTTCATTGCATTGTATTTCTTTGTATTTATTTACTAGACGGAAAGGAACATGAAGGTAGGGATTACACATGAGTCATTTAGCTCTTTGTCTTGCATAGTAAATACACATTGATTTGCTGAATGAATGGATACATTTATGAAATAAAAATATTTTGCTTTCATATGCAACAAGAAAATATAGATTTCATTTACATACATAAACCACATTTTAGATTTGATTGATAGGAACAAGCAATATCTTATTTGTGGGAAATTATGATTTTATATCCATTAGGAAATGATTCTACAATTTTTTATTGAGCACCTGATATGGGTTAGGAACTTACATCAATAACTTAATACTGCAAGGTTAATAGTAATTGTCAGCTAAATTTTTCAAGAAAAATGACATTTTCCTTCAAGAGAGAACATATACAAACATTTTAGGCAAAAAGGGAAGAGAAAAAAGTATGTTTTGAATTTAATTGTGATTGTATTAAATTTTTATCAGTTGTTTATATAAAAGAACTGTTGAATTGTTGAGATCGCCCTGTTTAAGAAATCTCTCCATTGTAAATTTTCATGGCTATGAAATGAATAATAATAATTCTGCTAATGCAATGATGCTTGGACAAATAATTTCAATACCTAGAATAAATGAGGCTATTTTTTTGTGTGTGTTATAACATAAAAGGAAGTTATGAAATCAGCCATGAAACTTGTGGTTGAAATAGCCAAAGGGTTTTTCTTTTAACACATGGATATGAAAAATGTTCCTAGCTAAAAATGGTCATGTACTTTGTTTTCATTGTGGCCATGAAGTATTTTATACCTTTAACTTTCTTTTCTTTTTTATTTTCATAGCAAAGTAAATATTTAATGAATAAAAAGTTGTAAAATGTTTAGTCTGTATATTATGTGTAGTGACCAGAGAATGAGATTGAATGAGATGACCTGAATTCTCTGCGTGGATCAGCTACAGAGTTACATTGGTCAATTTATCTACCCAAAACCCAGATGTATGAATTTTAGCCACAAAATATTTATTAGTAATTTTAAAACTGTGCTCTGTAGAGTTGCTGATTTTTATTTCAGTTATTTGGAATTACCTTAGAAGAAGGAAAGGCTGAAAAATGGACTTCCATTTTTAATATTTGCGTTTGACTTATTTGTGAATTAAGAAACCCTTTATAACAATTTTTCATGGTAGATACAGCAACAACAACAAAAATAATAAGAAATGAGACAATTTCTAGTTTTTATATAAGAATAACCTCTATTTTTACTTTGCTGTAACACCTGAGGAGTCTCATTGTGGCACTTTAGGATCAGCACTGGACTGCTAACCATAAAGTTGGTGGTTCAAACCAGCCACTCCTTAGAAACCCTATACAGTGTCGCTATGAATCAGACTGATTCCATGGCACTTAACAACAACAATATGATACCTGGAGAATCCTGGTATGGCATTGCAGGATAAGCACTGGACTGCTAATTGAAAGCTCTAGTTTAAATCTAGCAACCATTCCTCAGAAACACTATATAGTGTTGCTATGAGTCAGAATCAACTTGATGGCACTTAACAACAACAACAAATGATGTCTGAGGAGCACAGTGACTCTATAAGATAAACACTGGGCTATGATCCACAAAGTTGGTGGCTCAAGACCACCAGTCATTCTGTCAGAGAAAGATAATGTTTTCTCCTCTCGCAAAGATTAGCAACCTTAGAAACTCTATACAAAGTCACTGTGAGTTGGAATTGACTTGACAGTAGTTAACTGGCTGACTGATAACTAAACAGTTGTCAGTTTAAACTCACCAACCACTCCATGGGAGAAAAATATAGCACTCTGCCCTTGTGTTTGCTGTGGGATAAAACACTGGACAGCAAGGTCAGTTTGAACCACAAGGTCAGCTATTTAAACTCCCCAAGATCCTAGGAAACTCCATTCAGGGTCTCTTTGAGTCGGAAACAACTTGACGGCACTTAACTAACTGCTTCAGTAAAACTGTACAGCCTTGGAAATTCTTTGAGGCAGTTCTATTCTATTCTTTAGGGTCATATGAATAGGAATTTACTTGACACTGCAGAGTTTTGTTGTTGTTTTTATAAAGCCTGGGTTGGGTTGTTGTTGTTGTTAGATGACATCGAGTCAGTACCTACTCATTGTGACCCTATGCACAACAGAACGAAACACTGCCTGGTCCTGGGTCAACCTCACAATTGTTGCCATGCTAGAGCTCATTGATGTTGCTGCTTTGCCAATCCATCTTGCTGGGGGCCTTCCTCTTTTTCTTTGACCCTCCACCTTACCAAACATGGTATCCTTCTCTAACGACTGGTCCCTCCTGACAATATGACCGAAGTATGAGAGTCAAAGCTTGGCTATCCTGGGCTCTAAGGAGCACTCTCCTCTTCTTCCAACACAGAGCTGTTGGTTCTTTGGGCAGCCCATGGCACTTTCAATATTCAATATCCAACACCATAATTCAAAAGCATCAGGCCTGGGTAGTGGCAATTAAATATATTATTTAATCTATTGATCGATTCATTCACCATATATTTATTAATATATTTGTATGTATTAAGAGCTCGGTTCTGTTATGTGGAGAATTTAGAGATGACAGAATTCAAACATTTTTTTCGAAAGATGGTGGTCATGGTTATGTGCTGTGGAGTCAGTTCCTACTCATAGCAACTCTATATAGGGTTTTCAAGGCTGTATATCTTTACCAGAGCAGCAAGTCTCATCTTTCTCCCCCAGAACAACTGGTTGTTTAGATTTGTTGACTTTGAAGTTAGCTGCCTGACTCATAACCACTAGTATGTAAACAGAAAAGAAAAATATCTATGTGATCAGCGCTATGACAGAAGTATGAATGAAGTACTATTGTTTCATACACAGATGTAATTCTGTACACCAGGACAAATTAAAAAACAACAATCTGTAATGACACATAATGTAAGTTTATTTGCTCGTTTATTTGTTTTCTTGCCTCTTTATTTATTGTGGATGTATATATATACAAAATACGTGCTATTTCAACCATTTTTTACATGAATAATCCAGCCACACCAGCCATGCTCCCCATTTTGTGTAACCATCATCTCTATTCATTTCCAAATATTTTTTTGTAAGTTTATTTTCTTGTTTTGTTCTTAGATGCCTTTGAGTCACTTCCAGCTCACTGGGACCTAATACACAACAGAAGGAGACATTGGCTGGTCCTGTACTGTACTCATAATTGTTGCCTATGTTTGAGCCAATTGCTATAGTCACTGTGTCAATACAGCGTGTTGAGGGTCTTCTTATTCACTGACCCTCCATTTACCAAGCATGAAGTTCTTCTCAAGGAACTGACCTCTCCTGAAAGCGTTTCTAAAAGATGTGAGACAACATCTTGTCATACTCCCTTCTAAGGAACATTCTGACTGAATTTCCTCGTTTTTTTGCTAATTTGATGTTCTTCGATAACACCATAACTGAAAGGCATTGATTATTCTTAGGTCTTCCTTAACTCATTTTTCAGCTTTTATGAGCTTCTAAGTGGATTGAAAATATTATTGCTTGCACCTTAATCCTCAAAGAAATATCTTTGCTTTTTAACTCTTTAAAAAAGTCTTTTTTAGTTGATTTGCTCAATGCAATAAGTCATTTGATTTTCTGGCTGCTCCTACTATTGGATGTTAATTGTTGCTCCAGGTAGAATAAAATCCTTTACAACTTCAATTCTTTTTTCCATTGATCGTTTTGTTATTTATTGGTTCAGTTGTGAAGATGTTTTGTTTTCTGTTTGTTGAGGTGTAATCTGTACTGAAGACTGTAGTCTTGAATCTTCATCAGTAAATATGACAAGTGTACTTCACTTTTAGCACACAAGGATGGATCATCTGAATAGCAAAGATTGTTAATGAGTTTTCCTACATTCCTGATAATGTGTTCTATTTCATGTAGTCCAACTTCTCAAAGTTATTTGCTCAGCATACAGACTGAATAAAACCCTGATGCACTCCTTTCCTGATTCTAAGCTCTGCAGCATTCTCCTTGTTTTATTCAAGACTGCTTCTAGGTACAGATTCCACATGAATCAATTAAGTTATCTGTAGTTCCTATTGTTATCAATGTCATCTCTTATTTATTATGATCCACAGAGTCAAATGCCTTTGCATAGTCAATAAAACACAGTTAAACAACTTTCTGATATTTTCTTCTTTCATCCAAGATCTGACATCAGCAATGTTACTCCTCATTACATTTTTTTTTTCTGAATCTGGCTTGAATTTGTGACAGTTTCCTGTGGATATACTGAGGCAAGCATTTTAAAATGTTCTTCAACAAAACTGTACTTAAGTGTGATATCAATGATATTGTGCAATAATTTTCACATTCTGTTGGATCATCTTTCTCTGAAATAAGCATAAATATGGACCTCTTCCAGTCAGTTGACAAGGTAGCTATCTTTGCAATTTTGGGGCACAGATTAGTTACTGCTTCCAGCATGCATCAGTTTGTTGAAACTAAGCTGGTATTCTGTAAATTACTGAGTCTTGTTTTTTTGAAATTCATTCAATACAGTTTTTACTTCTTCCTTCAATAACACCATTGTGATCATATTCATCTTGTTGAAATAGTAGAACATCAACCAAATGTATATGGTACAATAACTCGGTATATTCTTTCCATCTTCTTTTGAAGCTTCCTATGCTAGGACTAAGGAGCTCTGGTAACGCAGTGGTTGCGAATTGGGCTGCAAACTGCAAGGTCAGCAGTTTGAAACTACCAGCTGCTCCGTGGGAGAGAGATGAGGCTTTCTGGTCCCGTAAAGATTTACAGGCTCAGAAACCCTGTACAGGGTCACTATGAGTCAGAACCCACTCCACGGCACCTAACAACAGCAATAACATTAGGACTACTAACCAAAAGGTTAGCAGTTTAAACCCACCAGTTGCTCAGCAGCCACTGTGCAGGAGAAAGATAAAGCTGTTTGCTTTCATAAAGTAGAGCAGTTTTAATCTACCCTTTATGATTGCTACGAGTGAGAAACAACGTTTTTTGTTTGGGTTTGGTTTTTGAATGTAATTTACTAGTTTGCCCACAGAAATTTGCAATGCTGTAACTCTAGACTTGAACTTTTCTTCAGTTCTTTCAGATTGAGAAATGCTAAGTGTATTCTTCCCTTTTAGTGTTTTAATTCCAGGTCTTTGTACATTGTAATATAACACTTAGCTTTCTCTTCTCTAGCTTCCCTTTGGAGTTTTCTGCTCAGCTCATTTACTTCACCATTTATTCCATTCACTTTAAGAATGTGGTCCTGGTGAGGTGCTATAGGATGAGCAAAGGTCTGCTAACTACAAGGTCTGCAATGCAAAGGTGCTTCTCGAAAATCCTGTACAGGGTTTCTATGACTCTACTCACCCAGCACCGTTTAATGACAGTAACAACAATAACCTTCAGGAGCAAGTTCCACAGGTTCTTCCGCCATTCGTTTTGGTCTTTTCCTTCTTTCCTGTCTTTTTAATGACCTTTTTCTTTTCTCTTGGATGATGTCTTTGCTGTTATCATGCAACTCATCTGGTCTTAAGACATTAGTGCTCAGTCTATCATATCTGTTCTAGAGATGGGGGACTCTTCTGCAGTTGGCCCCCAGCATTGTTCTGATACAGGATATTAAACTTCTTCACATTTTCCCACAGATGTTGTCAATTTGATTCTTGTATATTCCAGCATGTCTATAGTCACCATTTATATTGTTGAAAAATGGCATGAGTGTCCTTCAAAAAGTTCATGGAAAAATGGAATTAAAAGATACCAGAAATTTTCCACTACTTGTCTAATCTCCCTTATATTAATCATGCTTGTATTCCTAAAGGATAAGTTATTGGTATTACAAAGTTCTGTTATATGTTTTCCAATGTCACTGGAGAAAAACATCCAGCCATGTTTTCCAACTACTGATCCTTTTTGTTTTTTCTTGGTTCCATTTTTCACATTCCAGTCACCAGTGATTATCAATGCAATCAATGCAATCAATTTCAGGGTGCAGAAGTTGATAAAAGTCTTTAAATGTTATCAATTTTGTCACTAACGATTTGTGTATCAATTTAACCAATAATTGTGTTAACTGTCTCCTCCCCCATACATTTGCATATTATCCTATCCCTAACAGCATTATAGGTTAAGCCTTGAATATTCTTTTTGATGATGAATGATCAACCATTTTTCTTTAATGTATCATTATTTGCATTGTAAATTATATGCTATTCAGAATCAGAATAACCAATGCCAGGCCATTTCAGCTCTATAATACTGATAGGTTCATCTGAATGCATTACATTTCTTTCTTTTTTTTTAATGTTTTATTGTGAATTATATGATACTTTACATGGGCATTACATTTCATTTTGATAACTCCAAATTTACCTAGATTCATAGTTTATGTATTCCACATTCTGATTTTTACCGGATGTTTGCAGATTATCAAAGAGAAAACTAGCGCTTCTGTTAAAATTAAAGTGTTTATTGAAGGAGCAAAATGATGCAGCATCAGGGCATCATTTCCTCGGGATTCACCCAATTGCTTTGTTATTGTTGTTAAGTGTCATCCTGTCAGTGCTGAACCACAGTGACCCTGTATAGGCTTTCTGAGGAACAGCTGGTGAGCTTGCACCTCTGACTGACCTTGCAGTTCAAACTGCTTTGAAGTCTGGTGCATTAACCCACAGTGCCACTCAAGGAGTTGGGGAAAGGAAATTTTTCACAGAGCTTAAATACTGAGGGTCCAGGAACTTAGGAGAAGAAATTTCTGATTGGTTGACATTTACATTACCATGCTTTAACAGACACGAGATAATGGATGAACATCTGAATCATTATGTTGCTAATCTTAAAGTTTGAGTCATTTAGCAGTTTGTTACTGTTGTTAAGTACCATAGAGTCAACCCCTGCTTAGGGTTTCCCAGGAGCAGCTGGTGAACTTGAATGATTCAAAGGGACCTTGAGGCTCAAACCAACCTTGCAGTGAGGGACATTAACCCACAATGTCATACCAGGACTCCATTTAGCAGTTTAAACTATAGATACTTTAAGGGTCTAGATTAAATCTCTTTCTGTGGGCTTACTGTGAAAGGAAGGGTGAGGAAGGGCACCTAACAGCTTCCTGAGATCTGCTAGCTAGCTGACTTTTGAAAGTCAACTCAAAATAAGCAGTAAACAGGGAAAAAATATAAAAAATAATTTGGCAGATGCTTCTTCTTATGCCAGCCACCTAATTCTTTTAAACTCCTTCACAAGCTGTTACTTCTCATTTTGAGTAATGCTGTATAAGCACATGAAAGTGCTGAAAGCTTTGCTCCATCCAGCTCATGAACGCTGATTCTAAGGAGGCAACTCTTGCCCAATGATATTTTCAGTGTTTTCCAACCTGAGGGCTCATCTTCTGGCACTATATCAGACAGTGTTCTCTTGCTATGCATAAGGTATTCACTGGCCAGTTTTTGTTTGTTTGTTGTTTTAGAAGTAAGTCTCTAGATCTTTTTCCTAGTGTTTCTTAGTGTTTAAGTTCCCCTGAAGCCTGTCTACCATGTGTGACATTGGTGGTATTTTAAAAACCTGTAGCATAATTCCTAGTATTACAGGGATACAAAAGCCACTACAGTAAGGCAAAGTGACCGTGATTGAAGTTTCCTTTATTCCTACCATGTCAAATTGGGTTTTGGAATTGAAGACTCTTTGTATTATTTTTTAGGATCGTTAATTTTAAAGCTCATGTTTGAAGAAAACTTACCTTTGATAATACATTCTTATTGAAAAAAAGTCACATTTTATACATTCCTTAATTTAATATAATGTATCATTCTCTAGTCTTTGATCATAGAGATGCTTCCTGTAAAAATGAATTCTATGTCAGTTTTCAAGACATTTTTTTTTCCTGCAAAAAGAAAACAAGCCTACATAAAATAAAATTCGTATTTTTGTTTTCTCTTTATCTTTGGAAAACATTTTCTATTTTAATGTTTTTGTTTGTTTGTTTAAAGTAGAATTAGTTTAAAGTTGTTTTTCATGTTGACGCATACAACTTTTGAATCTGACTATATTAAATACTAGGAGTCCTGATGTGGCACTGTGGGTTAATGCACTTGACTGCAAGGTCTGTCTGAACCGCAAGGTCAGTGGTTCTAGCACATCTGCCGCTTCTTGGAAACCCCATACAGGGTCTCTATGAGTCGGAACCAATTCAATGGCACATAACAGCAACAGCATATTAAGTCCTGGTATGGCATTGGTATTGTAGAATAAACACTAGACTGCAAACTGCAAGCTTGGTAGTTCAAACCCATCAGCATCTCCTGTATAATGTTTATAAGTCAGAACCAACTTCATGTCACTTAACAACAAAACATGTTAAACTTCAGAGGCCTGGTTCAGTGCTGTAAGATAAGCACTGGACCTAGAACCACAGTTCAATGGTTCAAACCCACCAGATGCTCCTCAGAAACCCTATACATGGTCATTATGTGCGTGAACCAACTCAAAGACACTAACAACAAACGCTAAGCCTTAGCTAAGTGCTAGGCCTCTTTGTAGATACTTACTATGTTGTTGTTAAGTGCTATTGAGTCAGTTCCAACTCATAATGACCCTGTATAGGGGTTCCAAGGAGCTGCTGGTGAGCTTGAACCATGTAACTTGCAGTTCAAACCGACTTTATACCCAGCGCATTAACCCACAGCACCACACATATTCCAAAGAAGGTTTGGAATTACTCTTTTTTTGATTGTTGTTTAATATGTCCATATGACCATGAGTGTAAATTGGTATCATGGAATCATTTATGTTCATCAGTACATTAGTAATCACTTTTCACTCATGCTGAAGTATCAGTAAATGCTAACAATTATTCCCAAGATCATTTTCCATTTAGAAATGTTTTATCCAATTGCTTGGTTTTTATAGTTGATTGCTTTACTATATTGTGGCAATCTTTACATATATAGAATGCTTTCTATTTTATGCATTCCAAAGTATTTATAACTATTATGTACTCAGGCCAAAGTATGCATTGCCCCAAAACATATTACTTCAATTTACCAGAACTTTTTTCTTTAGGGCTCCTAATCAGGGACTTTTAAGCACAAAGGAAGGGCATATATATGTATATATATGTTTTTTTTTTTCTCTTCCCCTCTGAAAAGTTCAATAAATGGTGATACAAAATAATAACTTGTAATACTCACATCACAAAAATAAAACTGTTTATAGCTGATGGCAAAGACTGCATTTGCCTATCTATCACAGTCTGGCAAGAAGCAACGTTAACCTTTAACTGCACTAGACTCAAGCAGATCTCTTAATAATTTTATCACAATCTGATACTGGGAATATAGATAGGGGAGGATAGTCAGCATTTTGTGATTTGGTACCATTTAAAA
Source organism: Chrysochloris asiatica (assembly GCF_000296735.1). Lineage (NCBI taxonomy): Eukaryota > Metazoa > Chordata > Mammalia > Afrosoricida > Chrysochloridae > Chrysochloris > Chrysochloris asiatica. The sequence goes on from NW_006408736.1 coordinate 4,403,888, forward strand.
AAATATGGTAAAGTAGAAAGGATCTGTTTTGTCGCTGTTGCTTTTTCCCCCCAAACAAGCCTCTGCTGGAAACAAAAATATATTTTCTACTTGAAAATAAAAGTTAAGCTTTTAAATATGTGCTGAAGGTTACCATTCAACACCAAAATTTCTTTGCCGGTCTTCTTTTCTGATAACGTAAGAAACAGAATAAGGATAACAAAAATGGCTTGCCATTTGTAGAGATGACTCCCTCCAGTTTGTAATTTGTAATCTTCAATGATTAAAATATATGTCTCCAATAGAGGCTTTTTAAGGCACCCTGGTAGCATAGTGGGTTATGCATTGAGCTGCTAACTTTAAGGTCTGCAGTTCAAATCTACCAGCTGCTCCATAGGAGGAAGATGAGGTTTCTGCTCCTATAAAGATTTACGGCCTTGGAAAATTCTATACAGGGTTTAGTATCCACAGTATCCCAGTGGATATTCCTTAAAGCCACCTAAATGATATTTTTAAAACAAACAATAAAACCACTGAGACCTGAGTTGAAAATGCATATATATGGTGATGTCTGTTAAAGCAGTCTTTTCAATTGAGAGTTCCCACAAGCAGAAGAAATAGGTACACCATTATTATAAGGGATACTGTTTCCTCTGTTTATATAAGTGGAAAAAGGAAATTTAGAGTATTATTATTTAACCACAAACTATACGTTTTGAGAATGTGCTTTAGATTACATACTATTTCTATCTACTGTTAAAGGAAATTATTATATGATTATTGACTACATTTATATTGAAGTTTAATTAGGTCAGGTGCTATAGGATAATGCACTGGACAGCAAGGTCAGTGGTTCAAACTTAGCGGTCACTCCTCGAAAACCCTATACTGGATTGGAAATCACTGGGTAACACTTAAAACAACAATATATAGTATTTAGTACAATAGTCTAATTAACATTTTTTTAAGTGTTTCAGTTTCTTTATTCTGTCTCATAGTTCCAGGTCAGAAATTATTGTCAAAATAGAAATTGTAGATTTTTGCCTCACAGCAAGGGTCTTCTCTAATCTTCTTAGAGGTTTCTCCAGAGTCTTGTGACCTACAAAATCATGTATGTAGCATCTCTGATGTGTCATTAGTTGTCAACTCAGCCTTCCTGAAGGAACCTTCACTGAAAGTATGTGTGTGTACTTACCTTGGAGTCTTGGTGTGGCACTGTGAGTTAATGTACTAGATTGCTAAGTCAGTTTGAACCACAAGGTTGGCAGTTCAAGCTCACCAGCCATTCCTTAGAAACCTTATACAGGGTCACTATAAGTCAGAACTGACTTAATGACACTTAACAACAACAGGTATATACTTAAACTCCGTTCTATTGAGTTTAAGTAGAAAACTTGAATTCTGCCATCACAAAATGTTGTCTGTATTTTTGAACCACTGCATTTTCAGTATGTTGCAGTTTAAAAATACAAAACAGAAAACAACTGTCAATTCTGACTCAGGATGACTCCATGTGTGTGACAGTAGAACTGTGCTCTGTAGATTTCAATAGCTGAGTTTTCACAGTGCATAGATGGGTTTTCTTTTGTAGTTCCTCTGGATGAATTCAATACACTAGCTTTTCACACCTTTTGTTTAGCACTGAGGGCCAAAGCTATTTACATCACTTAGGAATTCCTAAAATGTAATTAGGTCCCAATTTTCTTCCCCCCAAATAATGCAAAAGAAGGTTTTTCTAGTCCCCAAGTGACTGTCATTCTAATAAATTTTGGAAAAACTATCTAATCTCTACAACACCAGGCTGCAAACCAAAAATTCGGCAGTTCAAGTCCACCAGCTGCTTCAGGGAAACCCTATACAGAATCAGAACTGACCTGATGGGCCTCAACACCAATAACAACAATCCCTACTGACTCTGACAATGTTGTTGCAAGTACTGCCAAGTTGGTTCTGACACATAGTGACCTTGTATAGGCTGTCCAAGGATTTTAAAAATCTCTGTGGGTAGAGAAAGCCTCATATCCCAAGGAGTGGCTGGTAGGCTTCAAACACCAACTTGTGGTTTGCAGCTCAATGCTAATCTTACAGAGTCAGGATACCCTCTAGTTTGACAATAGTGGTTATCAACTCATAAATCAGCAGTGAAATCAGGGGACTGAGACAAGACTATATGTTTAAACCTGCCATATCAAATCCAAGTCATTGAAATATGAACAGGGATTTATAAAAGCAAGCGGAAGTCTGATTACTCACTTATACTGATCTTATATCGCTTCTCTCACAATATCTGTTTGTTATAAAGAACCTTATAATCATAATTTGGAATTACTCAGATATAAACTTCCTGTTGCTATTAATTCTTTGAGGGATTTAATTTACAAATGTTTATGTTTTATACATTTGTTGTTGTTAGATGCCATTGGGTTGGTTCCAACTCATAGCGATCCTGTGTACTACAGAATGAAACACTACCTGGTCCTGCACCATCCTCATTTCTCTTGAGCCCATTGCTGCCATCTCTGTGCCATCTCATTGGGAATATTCCTCTTTTTTATTAACCCTTCACTATACAAAGTATGATGTTCTTCTGCAGGGACTTCTCCCTCCTGACAATATCTCCAAAATGTGAGAGATGAAGGCTGACCATTTCACATTTCCTTTTCTTGGCCTACTTGGTACTTCTTTCTAGTTCTCTTCTGTGGAAATGGATGGCTTTCCCCTCTCTGTTAATATGATATACAAACATTTGCAGAACTTACCCCTACCTTATTTCATCTTGAATATTCATAAAATTTTCCAAAATTGTGGAATGTCTGATTTTTCTCACATTTCCAGTATTCCTTTCTATCTTATTAATGCATTAATAATTTTTCAGTTGAGACTAAAGGCTGTAATAGCAAGAACTAAATGAATGAGAAATCCAGAGGATAGCACGGTTGAGGCTATTTCATTTCATCTTTTAGTTATTAGCAAGTCAACAAAATAATATTTTAAGAGGATTTTCTTCTTATTCAACCCAAATGTAAATAAAGGTTTCAACCATCTTATTTCAGTTAAGAGAGGTTGTTCTCTTTAATATTAAACACTAAAAATGCAGCCTTCCTTACCAAAAGGGCTTTAAGTAGGTATATTAACTTTCTGCTCTACTCACTTTCAAGCAGTCAAGATGAATGGATAAAAAAATTGAAATTTTCCAAGAATTCCTTTTGTTTGAATCCATAATCAGTGCCAATTGAAGTGCTAACTGGGAGTGCTTAATCACACTTCCTCCATTCAAGAGAGGGTTGTGTCTTTTTACTGACTAAGAATAGTAAGGTGAAGCTGAGCTTATCATATAAGCAAACTTTATAATATGAAACAAGCTTGCCAGTGGAAACTGAGAGAACAATACAACGCTTAATCTTTTTCTGAACGAAGGTTTTGCTGGAGAAAACACATCATGTTACTCATAGACATGAACAAGGATTTTCAGGAAGTGGGCTGTTTAGGAGGAGCAATATGAAGAAAAACAAGACATCAGGAATGGAGGAAGACTCATTAACAACCTGCGATATCCAGATGATACAACCTTGCTTGCTAAAAGTGAAGAGGACTTAAAACATTTACTGATGACGATCAAAGAGCATAGTCTTCAGTATGGATTGCATCTCAATGTAAATAAAACAAAAATCCTCACCACTGGACCAATAAACAACATTCTTATCAATGGAGAAAAGATTAAAGTTGTCAGGGACTTCATTCTTCTTGGATCAACTATCAACACTCGTGGAAGCATCAGTCTAGAAGTCAAATAATGTAGTGCATTAGGCAAATTTACTGCATAAGACCTTTTTAAAGCTTTGAAGAGCACAGATGTCGGCTTAAGGACTAAGCTGTACCTGACCCAATCCATGGTATTTTCAATAACCTCATATGCATGCAAAAGCTAGACAGTGAATAAAGACGACCATAGAAGAATTGATGCATTTGAGTTATGGTATTGGAGGAGAATATTGGCAGTGTCATAGGCTGTCAAAAGAACCAACAGTGTTGGAAGAAGTGTAGCCAGAGAGCTCCTTGGATGCCAGGATGGTACACATGAAGATTTAAGTTGGGCCCATCACAACTGCTCAGGGAGCTTCTCTGGTAGGCGATGGGACGGTTGTTCTTAGAACTAATCTACCACTTAGAATCCGCTCAATGAACAATTACTGAGTGGATGTATATGTACTGTATATGTCCCAGGCACAGAACCAAGTTCTGGTGATACAGTAGAGAACCAAAGAAAATTCTTGTCCATGAGACAGTCTTTGCTTTCACAGTAACTCTTTCCAAGACACCCCTAGGCTTCCTCCTTAGAAGCAGCACCTAAGCAAAAAGACTGTCGATTGCATTGGGAAACTCTGCTGAAAAACACTCTCTAAAGTTTCACAAAGAAAAAAATGTGAACTGAGGACTAAAGTGAGCCTGACCTACCCTATGGCATTTTTAATCTCTTCATATGTATGCAAAAGGTTGACAGTGAATAAGAAGAACCAAAGAAAACTAAATGCCTTTGAATTGTGTGTTGCTTAAAAAATATATCAAATATATTATGGACTGTTAGAGCAATTCATAAATCTGTCTTGGAAGAAGTACATCCAGAAATGTTCCATGGAACCAAGGATAAGGTGAATTCGTCCCTTGTATGTTGGACATGTTATCACCAGGGACCAATCCCTGGGAAAGGACATCCTGTTTGGTAAAATAAAGGGTCAGTACAAAAGAGGAAGGTATTCAATGAGATGTTTTGACACATAGCTGTAATGAAGGATTCAAACATAGCAACTATCTTGAAGGCGGCACAGGATCAGGCAGTGTTTCCTTGTGTTGTATATAGGATCACATGAGTTACAACTGACTTGAAGGCAACTGATAACAAAACATGTTTCAGCACAATGCATTTAATGCTTTCTTTTGAGAGCAAAATATTTTAATGGTTTCTAATATTACATGTGAATTTAAGAATATAGAAATTCTCAAGAGCACATACTGTCTAAATTCAATTTATTATATTCAGTTCAACTAGAATTTTATAGCTTGTGCTAGTGTCCAGGGAGTCAAAGATGAAAATGAAAAGTTCACTGATCTCAACAGGCTTACCATCTAGTGAGGGAGATAGAATTCTATGCACATAAATATTAAAAAGAATGATTAAATTCAATTTAGAGGGATATATAAATTTAGCAATTACACAGAACAATTCTAATTCTCTTAGGACATTAGAAGAAGTGTTTTATAGACATAAAACCCTGGCCAGCAATTTGAAAAATAAGTAAGAAAACATAGGTGACGAAGGATTGCAGAGGGAGGTGAAGTATACTTTGGGTAGAGATAACACATCTGAATTTAAGGAGATCTAGTCAGACTGCATCACAATTTGAATTCATTACAGAAAATGTCTCCTACTCCTCTTTGTCAGTTTGCCGTATTATACTGCCTTGAGTGTTGCTGTGACGCTGGAAGCTATGCCACAGTATTTTACATAGACCCTTGATGAACAGGTTTCAGGTGAGCTTCCAGACTAAGATAGGCTAGGGTAAGTTAAAGGTGGACCACTTTTGAATATTTGGTCACTAAAGACCTTATAGATAGCAGTAGAAAAATATCTGATAGCAACAGAATATTGAATGCTGAAACATGATAGAGAGTGCCAGAATATTGTCTGATAACAGTGTTGGAAAATGAGTCCCTCATGTTGGAAGGCACTCAAAATATGACTGGGGAAGAGCTGCTTTCTCAACTTAGAACTGACCGTGATGTGAATGGAGAAAAGCTTATGGGATCTTCATTGACTGATTGGACACAACTCAAAATGGGAGAAACAACTATAAACATCCGTTAAGAACTGGAAAATGGAAGGTAAAATGTATGAATCGGGGAAATGGTGAAGTGGTCAAAAATGAAA
>NW_006408736.1:4411430-4413893 GCF_000296735.1 Chrysochloris asiatica
CTCAAGGTCAGCAGTTCAACATTACCAGCCATTCCACAGGATAAAAATGAAGCTTTCTGCTCCCATAAAGATTTTTAGCCTTGGAACCCCGATGCAGGGTCACTATGAATCAGAACTGACTCCACGGCACACAACCACCACCACCATCAGAATTATGGAGTGAGTTTAAAAATATTTTCTTTTCCCAAAATTAGGTCTATACTTCCTTTATATTTGTTTTTCAGTATTTTAATTTTATTCAGTTTTGTGTGTGTGTGTTTGTGTGGTTGTTTTATTTAGTATTCTCCTCCTTCTTATTTTAAAAGATTTTTTTTCCTGTTAATAATAACTCAATTAGGGTATTTAGCTTTTCAATTTATGCTCCAATGCCTAAATTCTTTGTATCTATGAGGGTCCCAGTAGTGCAGTGGCTCCCTAAGATGAGCAATGAACTGTGAACCACAATGTCTGGTGTTCGAGTCCACCAGCTACTTTGCAGGAAAAAAACAAAATTTTCTGCCCCCACAAAGAAAGCTATACAGGCCACTATGAATCAGAACCCTACTCAGCAACATATAACAACAGTGAGGGTCCTTGTGTGACGCTTTAGGATAAGCACTGGATTGTTTACAACAAGGTTGGTGGGTTAAGTTCACCAGCCACTCCTTGGAGACCTTAAACATGAGAAACCCTAAGTGGCTCCTAATCTACAGGTCAGTGATTTGAACTCCCCAAGAACTCTTTGGGAAAAAGGATGTGGCAGTCTCCTTCGGGAAATATCACAGAGTTAGAACCCCTAGGTGGAGTGTCTACTCTGTTCTGTAGGGTCATTATCAGTCGGAATGGACTCGATGGCAATTAGTGTATGGGTGCTGTAGTTATTAAGTGCTGTTGAGTCCATTCCAATTTATAGTGACCCTGTATAGGGTTTCCGAGGAGGGGCTGGTAAGTTTGACCTTGTGGTTCAATCTGACTTTATGGTACAGTGCTTATCCTATGGTGCCACACAGGACCCTGCATATAAGTATAAACATGCACTATTTGTTTCTATTGTGATTTTTCAAAGTCATAATTACTTTTTAAAAAATAATATATTTGTGTGTGTTTTTGGTGAAAGTTAATCCAGTAAATTAAAGTTCCAGTTGACAAATTCTCTATGTAGAGTGTAGTTACATTAGTTACATTTTCAACAAGTGCCAACTTTCTCTTTAGTTGTATTCTGGTAGGTGTGTTCTTAGTTTTATAGTTTTTCTGCCCCCTTGTTTTTTCATCTTTGCTTTAAAGTAAATGTTAACCTTTTAGTCCCCATTTTTTTTTTTTTAACAGAGCACCGTGCTTACAGGTAACATACTATATTTTGTATGCCACTTTTTGTATTTTGTTAAAAGGTAATCTTGGGATAGTTTCAGTTCAAGGTTTAAAAAGTACCTCAGGGTGATAGAACAAAGTGGGAGCCCTTTGTTCTCAGCTGGTATCTTTTTTAATAATTTGAATTTTCTTCTACATTTTTGTCCCATTCTGCCCTAGACAGTTATTATGATGCCAGTCAGAACTGGAGGTGGTAGTATCTGGGCTCCATGTAGTTCTTCCGGTGCTGGGTTAGATGAAGCCATGGCTTATGCAGGATATGAACTTTGTAGACATGTTTCTCCTCTGGTGCTTTGCTTTCTTTCTTACTCTTTTTCTTCCGATAAGTAAAGATGACTGCTTTTAAGCTTACAAGATGCTGGATGCTACTCATTTTAGTAGCTAATAATATGAATCTTATGAACTCTGTTATATCATATGTGGAGTCCTGGTGTGGAGCTGTGGGTTAATGGGCTAGACTGCAAAGCCAATGAACTCCAAGATCAGTGGTTCAAGCTCACCAGCTGCTCCTTAGAAACCCTACACAGGGTTGCTATGTGTCGGAACCAACTCAACAACACTTAAAAACATCAACAACAATTATACCAAGTGTGCTCCTGGTGTGGTGACATAGAATAAAGACCAGACTGCAAATCACAATGCCGGTGGTTCAAACCAATCAGCCGCTCCTCAGAAACCTGAACAGGGTCACTGTGAGTTAGAATCAACTTGACTATACTTAATAGCATTATGCCAAGTGACTGAGTTGTCCCATGACACTAAGGTTGAAGAAGAGTTTGTAAGATGTGCTAGCCTCCTACCAAGCCAAACTGTTGTTGAATCATTTCATACTCACAGCAACCTTACAGGACAGAGCAGAACTTCTACAAATGGTTTTTGAGAGTATAAATCTTGATGGGAGCAGACAGCCTCATCTTCGTCTTGAGAAGCAACTAGTGAGTTGGACAAGTTAGCACCCCATCACTTAATTCAATGTGTCACCAGAGCTACTGAGACTTTGCCAGTTGGTGGGAATTCAGAAAATTCCAATTAATAAGACAGCAATATAGAAAAAATTAATAAGACAGCAATATATAAAAAGAGACCACTACCAACTGAAGACATTTTTTTTTTTAA
>NW_006408736.1:4415387-4431201 GCF_000296735.1 Chrysochloris asiatica
AAGGAAAACCAAGATTCAAAAGAGTGCTGAGCATCTTAACATTATTCCCCCCTTTTCCCCATTCCAACCATGAGTCAATCTCTGTATCCCAGAGCTCTGTAGTTCCAAGGTTGTGCATACATCATTCTTTATCTCTCAACTGAGGACATTTTTAATAGTATAAATCTCACTCTAACCAGGTAAACATCAGAATATATCAGAAATGTTACTTTCCACTTTTTCTGCTAATGGAGTGGTTTGAACCTATTAGCTGGTCTGCAAGGAAAAGTTGGGGCATACTGCTTCCATAAAGATTTTACCTTTGTAAACCCCTTGGGGTAGTTCTACTCTGTCATATAGGGTGTTCTGGTTTTTAGTAAAATTAAACTTAAATGGGCATGCTTTTGTTTGAGGATAGCGAAGATATTTTAAACAAGGATATACAAAATTTCCCTTCTCTTGCTTACTTTAATTTCCAAATTATGGTGCTAAAACTTTAATAAATACTCAAATGTAAATGTAGATTCTGAGGGAAAAATAAAATGAGAAATCAACCTAATTTTGTGAATTATTACAAAGAGGTAGTGAAAGAAATAAATTGAAGCCAGCCAGCCTTATAATGGTATACCTGTAGGTTAATGCATTGAACCACAAGATCAGTTTGAACCGGAAGGAAACCATATACAGGATCGCTATGAGTTAGAACCGACTTGATGGCAACCATACCTCGGAAATATATGATGTGAATTGATCATATTTCAAGTATTTTAATGATGTGAAAGGTAAACTAATGTATAAGTAGGACAAAGAAAAAGAACACCATGTGTAATACAGATCATCAACTCAGGCTATTCAAGCTATTATCCAAAATTAAAGGGAAATATACATACTTAAAAACATTTACTTATCAATTGCTGAAGATACACATAACATTTTTATTTTTAATTTACTGAGTGCTTATTATATATTAGCTACCATGTTAAGTGCTTGCCTTATTGTATTATATAATCTTTCAGTAACTTCCCTAAATTGTTGTTAAGTGCCATTGAGTTGTTTTCGGCTCATAGCAATCCTGTGTAAGGTTTTCAAGGCTTTAGATCTTTGCAGGAGCAGAAAGCCTCATCTTTCTTCTGTAGACCATCGGGCGGGCTTTAACTGTGGACTTTGTGGTTTGCAGCATATCTTACAGAGAAGAATATCAAAACGTATATTAACTAGACTTTCTGGATTCTGTTTCTATCAAACTAATACTGTTAAACATATCACTGTTTATTAACTTTATAAATGAACACTCAGAATTCCTTAATTGGTGCTAACCTTTATTTGGAACCAAACACATGAGTTTAGATAAAATATGATTTTTGTATTTGAGTACTTTACAGTATAATAAAGGAAGACAGGTATGTAAACAAACACACAATGTAAACAACTTTAAGTCTTAGTTTATAGAGGGAGTTGTCTGTCCTTTTAAAGTTCTTTATTCAGAAATTTCAGAAAAGGTTGTATAGAAATGATGTGTCAGATTAAAAAAACAAAAAATCACACCAATCATTCCTCCTGTAGCCTTCTCTACTCAGCTGTTGTTTATTGTTGTTAAGTGTCATCAAGGCGGTCCCAACCCACACTGACCCTATGTAGGGTTCCTAAGGATTGACTGGTGGGTTTGAACCACAGACTTTGGGGTTAGCATTCCATTGCCACAACAGGACTTCAACTCTACTCAGTCAGATTCAATAATTCATTTCAATGGCTACAAGTACTCAGATACCATACTCATAGTTAAGGAGTTCATTGTTATTGTTAAGTACTGTGGAGTTGGTACTGACTCATAGTGACCCTGCACACAATTTCCGAGGCTGCAAATCTTTACGGGAGCAGAAAGCCTCATCTTTCTCCCATGGAACAGCTGGTAGTTTTGAACTGCCGACCTTGAAGTTAGCAGCCCAATTTGTAACCACTATGAGTTCATTAGGGAAAGAAAAATGTTACAGTGCAGAATCAAAAAGTGCTCAGGGAAGAGTTCTTCCAGTCAGGACAACCTCTCTTCCGCAGTGCCCGCAGGCAGGTCTCTTGTTAGACTTCTCGCCATTGGCCTGGCCACTACTCTGTTTATGGTTGCTCTGTTTATGGTTGCTCATAAATGATCATAGGACCCACCACTTCATCATAACCCTCAACCTCAAGCCATTCAGCTTTAGCTCCATGGTCTAGTAAACCTAAATACCCAATTAAGTGCTTGGAGGCACACCACTATGCTAGTAAACGTCCTGCCTAAATCACTCAGTTTTACTTGCTCCATTGGCTGGAAAACCACGTGCTCTGCCTCTTGGTTCTGCTGCTGCCTCTCCTTTACTACGTCTTTAATATCAAAGCATTCTGTTCCTGGGTTGAGGAGATACAGTGTTCAGGGATCACAAGGCCCAAGGGATGCATGCCACTCCTCACTTATCCTTGTTGGTAGTGAAATCCCCCATTCTTGCTTCTGAGATGGCTCATTTTATACCCACATTACAGGTCCAAGTTTTCAAAATTACTCACAATGGAATCATATAATCCATCAGCATCTTCCTTCACCATCTATTCATACCCAGACCCATGAGGAAAAAATAATTTTCTGGGAATTTGCAAAGACTATGTATCGAAGACTACTACTATCAAGAAATTAAACAGTGTGTTGTATAGGCATATCTGCTGCACAAAACCTCCTTAAAGTGTTCAGAAGCAAAGATGTCAGTTTGAGTAGTAAAGTACTCCTGACCCAAGCCATTCAATTTTCAATAGCCTCATATGCATGTAAAAGTTGTACAGTGAATAAGGAAGACTATAGATGGATTGATGTATTTGAGTTAAAGTGTTGGGGAAGAATGCTAAAGGTACCATGGACTGACAGAAGAACAAACACACCTGTGTTGGAAGATGTGCAACCAGAATGCTCCTTAGAAGCCAAGATGGCCAGACTTCATCACTGATGCATTGGATATATTATCAGGAGAGACCAGTCCCTAGAGAAGGACATTGTTGTTGTTGTTAAGTGCCATCGAGTCGGTTCCAACCCATAGTGACCCTGTATAGGGTTTCCAAGGAGCAGCTGGTGAGCTTGTAAAATGGAGGATCAGTGAAAAAGAGGGACCCCTCCAGTGAGATGTATTGACACAGTGGCAGAAACAGTGGGCTTAAGCACAGCAGCAATTATGAAGAAGACACAGGAGCTGGTGGTACTACTTTCTGTTGTACAGGTGCTCTATGGATTGGCACCAGCTCGATAGCACGAAACAACAGCCACAATAACATTGGCTAGGAGAGACATTAAATAATTCACTGCACTGCACTGCACTGATCTAAACCATGAAAATGAACAGGTAGTCACTCATTGAAGGGGAGCAATTGTAATGCTCTTGGTTGGATAATAAGATTACTACATTACTGCTTTAGCAAGGTCATCCTGAAGGAAGTGAAATAAGGAGCCAGTTCAAACCCACCAGCTGTTCCTTGGAAACCCTACGCAGGGTTGCTATGAGTTGGAACCAACACTTAACAACAACAACAGCAATTTGGGAACAGTGAGCACAAATTGAAAGTTAATTAAGTAAGAAAAGTGAGGACAGACGATGGGATGAGAGGTAATGTGAGGGACAAGAGTCATTAAGAGAAGGGATTTTAATGTTTGAAGAAGGACAGTTGACTGCACATTTCTGAATGGGAGCAAATGTATCCCCCTCCTAAGGATTATTTTCAAGCAGTGCCTTTCTGTTCTTTTGAGAGACAATAATTGTTTTCACTGCTTTTAAGCACTTGATGTGTATTATAACTGATGAAACTGGTGATAGGTTAGTCCAAAAGTTTTCTACAGAATCATAGATGAGCCCTTTGGAGTCCCAAAGTGCATTTATCATAACCTTCTTAGATGGCCTTTCTGCCTTGAATTTAACTGGCCCAGTAGATCCCCTTGGAAGCCACAGTTTTATTGGACTTTGCTCTCTGGATCATTTTGGTAAGTCCAAGACTTGGCCCTGATTACAATTTGTTTCATAAATACTTTACTAGCTTCAATCTTGCTTAAAAGACAGATGGAAAGATTAGCTCTTTAGCTAGATGATCTTTGCACAATGCTTTTTGTTATCTCTCAGGCTAAAATCTTGCTGAGCCCAGTATGTTCACTTAAAACTGAAAATGTCGAAATCCCATGTGGAATGCCAACTTACTAGCCATGGCATCAGTGGCATTGCTATGGTACTCTTGTACCAGTTTCTGAACTTCAAAGACAGTTTCCTCATTCACAGAGTTCCTCAGTCTTTCTTCTCTTGGCACATTTTTGAGCTTTTACAGACCATCCTTAAACACTTGATCCACCTTGAAATTATTATTATAGGTAGTGTAGTATATATGTGAAGAGTCCTGGTGTGACGCTGTGGGTTAAATGCATCAGACTGCAAAGCCGTTTGCTGCAAGGTCGGCGGTTCAAGCTCACCAGCTGCTCCGTGGAAACCCTATACAGGGTCGCTATTGGAACCGACTCGATGGCACTTAACAACAACAACAAGTATATGTGCAAAATTCATACAACGCTTTTATGATTTGGAAAGATGTTCACTTATTATTATTTTTTTAATTGATAATACCGATCCTCAAAATATTTGTTTTTTTCTCATGACACACAAAATATTTTATTTTTTTTTTGCAGGTGCCATAATGAGAATATAACAAGGATTTTACTGGAAGAACTTATTTGCAGTCATTCTCTGATTGAAGAGAAATGTGTTTGTTTGTAATAAACTTGTGCATTTGTGACCTGGAATCATAATAATAATAGTTTTGTTGTGTTTTTGTTTTTTTTTAAATTTTTTCTTGTATGTTAGGCAAAATACTTTGATCATTTTTCAGGGAATTTAGCCCCTCAGAAAAACTTCAGTCAAAAGTTTCTTCATTTAAAAAAAAAAAAAAAAAAAAAAGCTAAAGTGAATATAGAGAAATACTGTTAACTGATTGTACATGAAGAGATTATAATAATTGTAATGAAGGTGTTTCTCTCCACATTTCCATCTCTTCCTCCTTCTCTGATGTCACTGCTTCTCTGAATAAGGCCCCGCATTCTGCTTGTGCTCATCTCCCTTGATGGTCCTAGGGTCCTCTGTTTCTGGACTGTAAGATTAACTACTCCCCTGGTTTTGTTACAACACATCTACCTTTACTATTGTGACAGTCACAATTCGTCATGATAACAATTGCTCACTATTGACTCATAAGAATCTTATCCCATCTCTTTTTTCTCTTTTTACAAGACCCATCTAGACAAGATGAAACCTATTCAGTGGAGAAAATACTTTCACTTTTCTTCTTTTTTTTTTTTTTAAATTTAATTAGACTATTCTTGGTCCTTTGCATTTCCATACGAATTTTATTGACAGTTGATCGATTTCTACAAAAAAAAAAAAAAAACATTGCTTTTTGGGGATTTATGACTGGTATTGTGTTTGAGTGTATGATTTTATTTGGGGAGAACTGACCTCGTAATATCGACTCTTGATCCATAATCATAGTCTAACTTTCTATTTTTTTTTTTTTTAATTTAGCATTTATTTAATTTCTTCCAGCACTCTTTTTTAGTTCTCATGTATAAATCGTATATAAATTATATTAAATTTGTCCCTGGTCATTTCATATTTATGGTGTGGCAATGGTCAATGTTTTCTAAATTTTTATTTCTGATTGTTGTTAGATTTTTCAGTTTTGAATTTTGAATTCTACAAAATTTTTTTAAGCTTTTATTGTGAATTAAGTGATAGTTTACATTGGAGAACATTGGTTTTGCACTCAACCGATTATATTTTGTTTCATTGCAATGGTTACAATCCCTTCCAGGCACCATCAGTTAACAGTATTTGCCTCTATTCCCTTTTTTCTTTTTTTGATGTACACAAAAACATGCAGGAATATATAATCATTTAAACAACCTAAGGGCACATTTTGCAAGCCAGCCTCCTGGCAACCAGCACAGTCTTTCTCTTTCCATGAGTCTAGCATCCTCAGCTTCTCCCTCTTTCCATGTCATCACCTCTGGCTCCATCTCCGGTGTCCCTGCTTCTCTGGCTAGGATCCCATATTCTTCTCTCTTGATGGTCCTAGGGTCCTCTGTTCCCAGAATGTAAGAGTAACTACTCCCCCCTTTTTGTTACTCCTCTTCTACCTTTACAGTTGTGGTGATTGTAATTAGCCATGATAACAATTACTAACTATTGAATCAAAAGAACCCTATCTCCTTTCACCAGACCCATTTAGACAAGACGAAAACTATTCACTGAGGATTCTACCTTCCCTACTTCACTCTGAAACTAAACTCCCTCTTGAAAACTTGTAAGCCAGCCACTGTGGCCTTTATAGCTCCCCATTTTAGGTAGCCAATGTCTTAGTTGCCTGTCACTATCAACCCTGTGTACTGAGGGGATAGGCTTGATCCTTCCCTCTCGGTTGGTATTTTGACCAACTACATCCATAAGCAAAGATCAAGTTCATCAAATTGTAGCAATTTACATTTGCTTCCTGTATCAAACTTTTTTTTTTTTTTCTCCCTCTAGTTGATTCCTGATCATCAAGCCATCCAAGTTTGGTCAAATGGATAGTAGCTGCAAGTTTGAGCATTCTTGCCTGCCTCCCCCCACTTCTGATCAGCTGGGAGATTCATTCTCAGCTGTAGCCCTTAGTGGCTAGGTTAGTGTCTGTGGGCTCAGGAGTTCCCAAGTCTGTATTCTACAATTTTACAGAACTCAGTTTTAATTCTAGTAGCTGTTTTGTACATTACATTCAATTTTCTACATAGAGGGTAGTATCACTTGAAGAAAATTGCATGCCTTCTTTTCAGTTTTTGTTGACTTACATCTCTTGCAGATGTCTCTCTGGATCTGCAATTTTATACTTTTAAAAAGTCCAATTCATAAAAAATCAACCATTTTATTTTTTACCACCAACTTTCTTTCTGAGAACTCTGCTTACATCTATACTTGTATTATACCTCTTGAAGTTTTCCAACAGTTCACTGATTCTGTTTTATTTTTCCAGTTATTTTTTCACTATGTGCTTCATTTTGAATAGCTTCTATTGCTTTTTAGTCAAGTTTGCTCATTTTTTCTTCTCTGAAAATTGTTCTGGCATTCTATTTCATGCCCTGTGAATTATAAGATGCTCTACTCTGGCATATAATAACGGTCAATACTATGAACTTTGTGTAAGCTGAGATGAATGGTACCTCTGACTCTTTCAGGTGTTTGTTTCTGCAGCCTCTAGTATGTTAGGTTGCCACGTTCACCAATCAGCACACTGCTGAATAATTAAGGGAATTCTGGAGTCCTGTCACTGTACCTTCACCTCAATTTCCTAAAATCAGAGAATATGCCAGATAACACTGAGTTCTTTTCTCTTCTCTGTAGTTCAGAAAATTTCTCCCAGCTGTCAGCTAGGGCAGTGGTTGGGCCTTTATTGTTGGTTTCCTATCCCTCTGACATCATTTCCCCTTTGTGCCTGATGTCGTGTATTATAAGAAGAGTTGCTTCATAGATTTTGGTCAGATTGTAGTAGTTTCTGATGGATTGGCAAATGTAGTCTCCATGACTTTATCTTGTGACAGTGCTTCACAGATTTTAATAAATGAAATAAAAGACATTTTTAAGTTATTTTGTAGACAGACATCATTGTACTTTCAACATGTGTTTATAAAACAACTAATTCTACTTGCTAATGTTAATAGTATTCATTAAGAGCAAACTTCTCCTTGTTTCCTGGAAACTTAATTATAATTTAACCCTAGAATATCTTTGAGTATTAGATGAAAAAAAATATGACTTTTTAAAGTCACTGTTTCATTTATTGCATTTTATATGTTTATATATTGCAGCTGTATTTAAATAGTTTTTATAACAAAACATGTAGTAATCTATGTAGCTTGGTACTTCAAACTCACCAGCTGCTCCTTGGAAATCCTATACAGGGTCATTATGAGTTGGAACAAACTTGGCAGCACTTAATAATAAAAACAAAATTTATATAATTTAGGAAATACTACAAATGTTTATATAAAACAACAGTAACGTAAGACCCACAATCAATTTTCAGTACTCCTGGTGCTATGCTGTAAGAGATGCACTGGATTGCCAAACACAAGGTTGGCTGTTCAAACCCTCCCAACACTCTTCAAAAACCCTCCACAGGATTGCTGTAAGTCAAAACTTAATGTGACAGAACTTAGCAACTACTACAATTCATTTTCAACTACATAAAATTCACTATTTCAAAAAACACATGCTTTTCCCATATCATATTATTCGTGAAGGACACAAGAGAAAATTCAAAATGACACCTCTGCTTTAAAAATCTTCTCACAGAGGTTGTGGAACTGTAAGATTAAGATAAAGCATAAAGAACAAAACAATTACAACTTACAATTGATAATTGTGACATTTTAGTATTGCACAGCAATTTTATGTCATGTTAAGTTTTCTCTTCTATTTTAGAATTTCTTTTAAGAAACTCTATTTCCTTCCATTATTCAACATTTTTACAGATACTTTCTCCTTTAATCTTTATAAAGGAGTTCTGGTAGTGCTATAGGATAATCATTGAACAGCTGTCCTCAAGGTAAACTAGCTGTCCAGCAGGAAAAATTGAGACTTTCTGCTCCTCAAAAGTTCTGATGTGGCGCTCTTGGCTAATGCGCTGGACTACAAAGTCAGTTTGAACCACAGGGTCGGCAGTTCAAGCTCACCAGCCATTACTTGGAAATTGTATACAGGGTCACTATGGGTCGGAACTGACTCAATAGCACTTAACAAAAGTTCTGGTGTGGCATTGTAGGGTAAGCATTGGACCACAAGGTTACTTTGAGTCGCAAGATCGGAGGTTCAAACTCACCAGCCACTCCTCAGAAAACCTGTACAGGTTTGCTGTGAGTCAGAACCAACTTGACGGCACATAACAGTAAAATCAATGATTTTACACCCTAAATGGGATCACAGTCAGCCAGCATCAACTCAGTGGCAATGAGACTCTGGGACCCTCAAATCATACAGTAGATTCTTATATTATCCACAGAGGAGGAAAGTGAGGTACACAAAGTCAATATTGCTTGCCCAAAGGCAAACGTTGTTGGTGTTACTACATGTTGTCAAATGGGTTCGTAATCCTATATAAGGTTTCCAAGGAATAGCTGTTGTGTTTGAACCACCAACCTTGTGTTTAAGTCCAATGCTTATTCTCTGCCACCATACCAGGAGTCGCCAAAAACAAATAGCTAGCAACATTTCATAATAATTTACAATAAAACTATGTACGAGGGACTTAAAAATGTCATGAAAACCTTCAGTTATCATTTCATTACAATTTTTCATGAACTTTTGAAGTCCTTCCATCTATGATTATATATTCTTAGTGTTGGTTTGCTTTGCTTATGCAATTCTATTCACTGGTTAAAAATGGTGAAAATAAAATATCTTGTTGTTAGGTGGCATCAAGTAAGTTATGTAGAGACCTGATATAAAACAGAACAGTATAGTACCTGGTCCTGTGCCATCCTCACACTTATTGCTGTGTTGGAGTACATTATTGTTGTGATTATGTCAATCCATCTTGTTGGGGATCTTCTTTGTTATAGAGAATCTCTGCTTTACCAAGCATGATGTCCTTCGTGGACTGGACCCTACTGACAAAATGTACAAAGAACAAAAGATAAAGTCTTGCCATCCTGACTTCTAAGAAGCACTCTGCCTGTAAACAAACCAAAAATCTTTTTGTTCATCTGGCAGTCCATACTGTTTTCATTATTCTTCGCTCCATACTTCAAGCGTGTCAGTTCTTTGGCAGTCTTCCTTATTTATTGTCTAATGTTCACATAAATATGGGCCAATTGAAAATAGCCTTATTGGGTCAGGTGCACCTTAGTCCTCAAGCTGATATCTTTAATGTTTAATGATTTAAATAGATCTTGTGCAGCAGATTGGCCTAATATAATGTCTTTTGATCTCTTGACTGCTGCTTCCATGAGTGTTGACTCATGACTGCTTCCATGAGTGTTGATCCAAGCAAATTGAACTCCTTGAAAACATAAATCGTTTCACAATTAATTTAGTGTTTTATTGATCCAGTTGTGAGGATTTCTGTTTTATTTAAATTGAGGTGCAATCCACATTATTGTCTGTAGTCTTACATCCTTCTTATATCCAGCAAACAAGGTTGTGGCATATGAATATTGCAGATTGTTGATGAGTATTCCTCAAATCTTGATGACTCATTCTTTTTCATATAATCCAGCTTCTTGGATTATGTACTCAGCATACAGATTGAATAAATATTGTGAAATACAACTCTGATGTACATTATTCCTGATTTAAATCGTTCCACATTCTCTTGTTCTGTTTGAACAACTGTGTCCTGGTTTATGACAATTTCCTCTTGAGGTCAAATAAGTATTCTGGAATACCCACTCTTCTCAGTGTTATCCATAATTTGATATGATCCACACAGCTGAATGCTTTTGCATAATCAATAAAACACAAGTAAAAATCATTCTAATATTTTCTACTTACAGAAGATTCATCTGATGTCAACAATGATATCCCTTATTCCAAGTCTTCTTCTGAATCCATCTTGAGTTTCTGGCAGCTCTCTGTCAATATCCTGCTGTAACCATTTTTAAATTATCTTCAGCACAATTTTTCTTGAATTTGATATTAATTATATTGTTCCATGATTTTCATATACTGTTTGTCACTTTTCTTTGGATTGGTCACAGATATGGTACTCTTCCACTCGGTTGGCCAGGTAGGTAGCTGTCTTCCCAAATTTCTTTGCATAACAAAGTGAGTACCTCCAGCACTGCATCAGGTTGTTGAAACATTTCAATTTGTAAATAATTCCTGGGGTCTTGTTTTTAGCTAATATATTCAGTGCGACTTGGACGTCTTCTTTAAATACCATCAGTTATTGAACCTATGAATTGGCTGATCATCATTATTTTTGGTACTGTGACTCTTTGTATTCTTCACATTTTCTTTTGATGTTTCCTGCACCATTGTTGTTGTAAAATGTCTACAAATGGGTTCTGACTCATAGTGACCAAAGCTATAAATCATTGTGGAAGCAGAAGTCTTATCTTTCTCCTGCAGAGCAACTGGTAGATTCAAACTACTTACCTTGTATTTAGTAGTCCAGGCCGTATCCTAGCCACCACACTCGCATTTTGCCTATGTTGTTGTTGTTGTTGTTGTTAGGTGGCATCGAGTCAGTACTGACTTATATTGACCTTATGCACATCTGCCCGGTCTTGGGCCAACCTCACAATTGTTGCCACGCTTGAGCCCATTGATGATACCACTTTGCCAATCCATCTCGCTGGGGGTCTTCCTCTTTTTCTCGGACCCTCCACCTTACCAAACATGATATCTCTCTCCAGTGACTGGTCACTTCTGACAATATGTCCAAAGTATGAGAGACGAAGTTTGGCCATCCTGGCCTCCAAGGAGCACTCTGGATGCACTTTTTCAAACACATTTCTGTTGGTTCTTTTGGCACCCATGGCACTTTCAATATTCTCTTCCAACACCATAATTCAAATGCATCAATTCTTCTACAGTCTTTCTTATTTACTGTCCAGCTTCCACATGCATATGAGGTTATTGCAAATACCATGGCTTGGGTCAGGCACATCTTAGTCCTCAAGCTGACATCTTTGCTCTTCCACACTTTAAAAAGGTCTTGTGTAGCAGATTTGCCTAATGCAATACGTCGTTTGATTTCTTGACTGCTGCTTCCATGTGTATTGATAGTTGATCCAAGAAGAATGAAATCTTTGACAACTTCAATCTTTTCTCCATTGATAAGAATGTTATATTGGTCCAGTGGTAAAGATTGTTTTCTTTACATTGAGATGCAATCCACAACCTTTGGTTGTGGTCTTTGATCTTCATCAGTAAGTATTTTAAGTCCTCTTCACTTTCAGCAAGCAAGGTTGTATCATCTGCATATCGCAGGTTGTTAATGAGTCTTCCTCCAATCCTGATGCCGCATTTTTCATTGTATAACCCAGCTTCTCGGATTGCTTCCTCAGTATACTTTAATAGGACAACTTAAGACTTGAATATTTTCTTCAGTTCTTTTAGCTTGAGAAATGCTGTACCTGTGCTTCTCTTTTGGTTTTCTAACTCTGGGTCTTTACACATTTAATTATTATACTTGATTTTATCTTCTGTAGCTGCTCTTTGAAATTCTCTGTTTAACTCTTTTACTTCCTCATTTCTTCCAGTTGTTTTAGTTTCTCTATACTCAAGGAGATGTGGTAGCATAGTGGTTACAAATCAGCCTGCTAATCTCACAGTCAGCAGTTCAAAACTACCAGCTGTTTCACGGAAGAAAGATGAGGCTTTCTGCTCCCATAAAGATTTACAGCCTTGGAAACCCTGTACTGGATCGCTGAGTCAGAGCCGACTCCATGGCACATAACAACAATAACTCAAGAACAAGCTTCAAAGTATCTGTTGACATCCATTTTGGCCTTTTCTTTGCTTCTTGACTTTTTAATTACCTTTTGCTTTCTTCATATGTGATATTCTTGATGTCATTCCACAAATCTTTTTGTTTTCAGTTATTAATATCTAATACATCAAAAATGTTCTTGAAATAGACTCTACATTTAGGTAGGATATATTCAAGGTCATATTTTGGCTCTGGTGGAGTTACTTAAATTTTTTCAGCTTCATCTTGAACTTGCATATAAGTAACTGATTCCATGTAATGTATAAGTAATCTATTCTACAGTCTGCATTTCACGTTGTTTTATCTGATAATGGTATGTTTCTTCCCACAGATGTAGTCAATTTGAGTTCTGTTCGTTACACCTGGTGATGTCCATGTGTCTGTATTTATTGTTTGTTGTTATGTGCCATCAAGTCGGTTCCAACCTGTAGTGACCTTGTATAGGGTTTTCAAGAAGCAGCTGATGACCTTGAACCACCAACCTTGAGATTCAAACCGATTTTCCAGTCCAGTACTTGACCCACTGCGCCACATAGTTGCCATTTATGTTGTTTAAGAAGGTATTTCCAATTAATAAGTCATTGGTCTTGCAAAATTCGATCATGCAACCTCCAGCATCTTTTCTATCATCAATACAATAATTTTCAACCACTAATCCTTGCTGTTTGTTCCCAACTTTTGCATTTCAATCGCTAGTAATTATCAATGTATCTTTATTCCATGTTTAATCGATGTCACACTGAAGATGTTAGTATAATTTTTAAATTTCATCATCACTGGTTTTAGTGGTTGATGTGAAAATTTGAGTAATAGTGATATTAATTGTTCTTTCTAGTAGGCATATAGACATTATTCTATTAGAGTCAACACTATACTTCAATAGATGTCTTTTCTCTTCAGTTTGTCATTTCATTAAACCATATGATTGTACAATTCAAAATAACCAGTATCAGTTAATTTCAGCTCACTGAAGCCTAGGGTATCGATTTGTATGCATTCCATTTTATTTGTGATGACTTACAATATTCGTAGATTCATACTTTATACATTCTGTGTTCTGATTATTAACAGATGCTTATAGCTCTTTCTTCCCGTTTTGAGTTCAGTGGCACATCAGCAAATGAATATTTCAAAAGCTTTCCTCCATTCACTTCATTACGTTACCTCTATTTGGAGGAGTTAGCTCTTCCCCCCTCATAATTTGACTGCTTTTCATCCTGAGGGACTCATATATTGACTCTATATTTGACAATGTTCTGCTGCTATTCATATGGCTCTGAGTGGCATACCTTCCAGGAGCACAGCAAGACCCAAGTCACTATAGTATAGTACAGTGACAGATGAATGGTTCAAAATATCATATTAATGGCAAATACAAATCTACATCTCATGTTCTGGTTGCTTTTAACCAATGTGGTGCTGTACTTGGTTCAGTCATGGCCTATGAAATAAAACTGGAATGGACCTGAATTTGTAACATATGGGTGAACCAACATGATAACCTGAAAAGGGAAAAAAAATGAATCCAGTCTCTGATAGAAACTTAATCTCCCTCTTAGAAAACAGGCAGTGTGTGCTTTGCATAGAACCAAATCTCTTGACTGGCCTAGTGGGAATCTTTATTGACCCCATCCAAAGCGGGTCTCCACACTACCCACAGCTCTTTGAATGTCTGCGCTCTCCATAGTCCTGGCAATACCTCAATATCCTGCATATCACTTCTGAAAGGGCTCACTACACATTTCAATAGTCTACCAGTTCATTGCTTTGACCCATGATTTATCCTATAATTTGCTGGCATTTTACTTCACTACAATCCTAAAAAAATTAGTTTTTTTCTTAGCATCAGCTATGACTGAAACATTTCAAACTGGTTCAAAGCCTAGACATTAATTTAATGAAAAACAGTTGGTAAATTTTTAAAAATATTTAAAAAAAGCCTATGGTCTTTAAGAGATTATGCATTTCATATTGCAATTTTAATTAGTTGCTATCACAACATCTAGCCAAATATGGATGTTTAGAATCTGGTATGTTGAATGATGCCTGGAATTTTTGAAAAATAAGTCAGTAAATTTCGGTAGGAGAAACCAAAACAATCAAGCCTGCTGCCATTACATATATTCTTAATCATTGAGTCCTTCTAGAGCAGAATAGAAATGTTCAATAGAATGTCTAAGGCTGTCATCGGTGATTACAGATATGGCTGCTAATGAAAAAGTTGATGATTTGAATCCACCAGCTGTTCCATGGGAGAAAGCGGTGACGGTCTGCTTCTGTGAACATTGTTGCTGTTAAGTGCTGTCAAGTTGGTTCTGGCTCATAGTGATCCAGTATAGGGTTTCTGAGGAGCGGCTGGTGAGATTGAGGGAAACAATTTTGCAAAAGCGAAGATTCCTAAATAATTTGATTCATCCGTTTGAGAAAAGGAAAAAGAGAAATTTAGTATTGCTAGATGCATAATGCATAGAGATTATTTAAATCTTTTAGACATGGCAGAATATTTTTATTATAATGTCATAATGAGGCAACACAAGCAATGGAGAACATACAGCACTATAGATTTTTTAAACTGTAATTGTTTTGTTTTGCTAATGCAGCACTAATTTTCCGATATGCAAAGACACTTAAGGTCTCAATGATTAACCTTATCTTAGTATCACTACAGAGAGAGTGCCAATCTGATTCTGAAATAAAGTCAATTGTGTTAGAGTAAATGGACAGGCACATTTTGAAGTTCAAGACACAGTTTCCAGTGACCCAGTTTTTAGCATATCACTGTCATGGTTCACTCTAGATTTTCCAAATACTGTTTCTCTGTTTACTGAGCCAGACACAGCAGGCACGATTGTGTCAATTTATACTTGAATACCTTTAATATGTGAACCATGCGTCCTAGTCACAGTTTATCACTCTAACCCTCCACGGAAGATGAACATACATACACATCTAAGTTTTTTAAGTGTTATAACTTTCCTGGGTTGTATTTGTGTTCTAAAAATATGCGTTTTAATTTTGTTTAAAAGAAAAATACAATAATCTGTTTTCTGAAAAAAAAAAAAAACTACTATATTAAAAGAAATTTGATTCTCTTTCTAAAAATTGCACAGAAGCACACACACACTGAAATAATTAATTCATGATATAAGACAGTTTATCTTTTGAAGAACAAAAAAAAGGTCTTTTGACTACAAAAGTAAATGAGGCAACAACCCATTAAATTAATCTATATCATATGTTTATAATTAATTATATCTAATGTAATCCAGCTGTTCCGCGGGAGATGGATGAGGCTTTCTGCTCCCGTAAAGATTTACAGCCT
>NW_006408736.1:4431737-4432742 GCF_000296735.1 Chrysochloris asiatica
GGTGGGTTTGAACCACTGTCTTTGCAGTTAGCTGTCTAGTGCTAATCTACAATGCAACACCAGGACTCAAAAAACAACCTAGAATTTGTTGCTGTTGTTTTTGTTAAGTGCTATACAATCAGGCCCAACTCATAGTGAGTTTCTGTGACTGTAAGTCTTTAAGGGAACAGAAAGCTTCATCTTTCTTCCTGGAACCTTGTGATTAACAGTCAAGTGCTTATCCTACAAAGCCACCAAGGTGCTTGTAATTTTATTAATAGTGAGTGATTGACACATATGAACAAAACAATAATATTTCACCTTATGCTTTCACAAGAAAGCAAAACAATTCAGCATATGCATTGAATATTATAGTGGTGCATTTCTAATGGAGAAGTCATTCTTTCAAATATACTATTTTTATGTTAAATAGATACCACATAATTGCTGCAGTTGCAAAAGAAAAGTAAAACAAAGCTAAAAGCCCACCCAAAATGCCTAGTTTCTTGAGAATATGTAAGAGGGAAATTTGCATTGCCCTAATTGCTATCTCAATGCTTTTGCGAAATGCCAAAGTGTTCCTCTCCATAATGCATATGATAAGCTTATATCAAATATATTCTAGATAAAAATTCAATGCACTATCTTAAACTTGGGGATGTTTTCAATTTGCTTTCAAATATTATATTAGAGTCATTTGGGGACATAGGTTTCCTTTTTCTTGGTTTTAAAAATAATGTTTACCATGGCCATATACTAAGTTTTTGGAAAAGAATATCTGTTGAAACTGCAATAAAATGTATGTTTGATATTATCAATTTGTTTGAATTAAAAAAAATGATCAGAATATCAAAAATATGTGATGAAAGTTGAATGATGAAGCTTCTTTAATAATTTATTTTATTTAAAATAAATGCCATATTGTCAATAGTGACCAGTCACTGGAGAAGGATATCATGTTCGGTAAGGTGGAGGGTCAGAGAAAAAGAGGATGACCCCCAGTGAGATGGATTGGCCAAGTGGCAG
>NW_006408736.1:4433314-4436389 GCF_000296735.1 Chrysochloris asiatica
GTCCAAAGCCTATAGAACTATATCTGTACTTATTATACACTCAATAAGTATTAGTTATAAGCACTAAAAATGAATAAAAACTACAGTGAGAGAAAGTATAGTCAACAGAAAACATTTTGTACTAATTTGTGACCTTTTTCCTCTTTTAGAAAAAACACATAAATACATTTGTGAGTAATAGATTTTGACAATGTAGTGCAAATAGAGTCATTCATGTAGTTTAATCTTTTTTTTGGTTTGTTTTGCACATGCTAAATCAGCTATGTTTACTAATCTAAACTAGGGTTTACTAACATGAGTTCTCATATATGAGTTCTCAGTTCTTAGTTTTCAGTTCTCAGCATTTTTACTAATTTTGCAACAATTAACCTATAAACTGGAATTAGATGTGAAAGGAGCACTGATTGTGTTTACTACGTAATTTTTCAGGCTTCTTCTCTGATGTAACTTCTTGAATTTCACTTACATTATTTTGTCTAAAAGTTGACAAACTAATTCATGAATTTCATATGTCCTACTTGAAAATCCTATTCACCTGACATCTAATCACAGCTTAGTAACTTCATTCAGAAATTCAGTTGCTCCCTTTGATTGGAGATCAGTGTCCCAGACCTAGATTTTACTCTAGCATTGATGAGCCCAGTAATACTCAACACAAAGAGTCATAGTTCTTCCCTGAACATAAATACTGAATGAGTATTAGTAAATTTCACTTATAAATTATGCCTAAATCAATTGGGCTAAGGAAAACTGTCCTGAAACACTCAACTAGCATTTTGCATACAGTCGAAATTGATTGACCAGTTATAAGCTTGAGTTTCCAGTTGTTTATATCTTTTAAGTCATAAGCTTATATAGATGTATCTATTGTATATTGTCAAAGCATTCTGTGTGGTGGTGGTTGTGGTCAGTGCTATGGAGTCAGTTCTTACTCACAGCAACCCTGTATAGAGTTTTCAAGGCTATAGATCTTTACAGGAGCAGAAAACCTCATCTTTCTCTCATAGAATGGCTGGTAGTTTCGAACTGTTGACCTTGAGGTTAGCAACCCAACTTGAAACCACTATGCTACCAGAGCCTTATGAATCCCATGTTATACTACATTTCTCTGATATCTATATCTATATCGATATCTATATCGATATCGATATAGATATAGATATAGATATAGATATAGATATAGATATAGATATAGATATAGATATATATGATAGAGAGAGCTCTTTTAGCATAATGGTTACGAATCAGGCTGCTAATATCACAGTCAGCAGTTCAAAACTACCAGCTGTTCGGCAGGAGAAAGATGACATTTTCCATTCTCGTAAAGATTTATAGCCTTGGAAACCCCGTACAGGGTTGCTATGAATTGGAATCGACTCCACGGCACATAACAACAACACCAATATATATATATATATGTATATGATGGTAGTCCAACACATATTCAAATTACAATGTTACAATGTTTCCTGACCTATGACAATTCTTTAAAAATTATTATTTGTGTATTTATTTTTTAGGATTTTTAAAAACTTTTCTAAAGTGGATCATTAGCTTTATATTCAACAAATCATATACTTCGCTTTATTACGTGGTTGCAATCCCCTAAAGGTACCAACAGTTAACAGCATTTACCTCTATTCACTTTAAACATTGTATTCCTCCCTGTGTCACCCACTACCTTTATCTCTCCTCCGCTAACCTCCCTCTCATTGAATGTTTTCTTCCCTGTCACCGTGTTAACATGTGTCTACCCGCCGGCCCATGGATCATTTTCCCTCCTCCTCCACTCTGATTTGTGTATTTTTAATGTGTACACATTGTTTTTCACTGTTGTCTAGTTGTTTCAGACTCATAGCAATCCTGTATAGAGTTTCTGATGAGCAGTTGATGGGTCTTAACCCCCAACCTTGCAGTTAGCACTCCAGTGCTTACCCTAAAGCACTAAACCCGGACTCTAAATATATGTATGTATTCAAATATATCTCTAAGCTGTTCTGAAATGTTTCTGCAAAAATTTACACCAACCATCCCTCCCATAGCACTCTCGACTCAACTAGGTTCGATAATCTATTGTAATGGCCACACAGAAATCAGACACCTTACTCACAGCTATGGGGTTTATTAGGGAAGGTAGTTTATTCAGGGTCAGAAATGTTAAGGACACAGTTCTTCCAGTCAGGACAGCCTCTCATCTGACATGCCCCTACCCATGGCCCTGCAGCTTGGCCTCTGCTCTACCTCCATAAATTTACAAAGCTCTGTTAGGACCGCAGATAAATGCCCACAGGACACACCATTCTACCATAAGTTTCAGCTGGAAGGCACTGCACTCTAAGTCCATGGGTCAGCAAACTTGGCCTCCACCAATTAAGTATCAGGGGCACCTCAATCTCCAAGCAAGTGTCCTGTCCATAGTCACTCAGCTTTACTTGTTTCCTGGGCTGGGAAGTTCTGCTTCATGTTCTGGT
This sequence comes from Chrysochloris asiatica, assembly GCF_000296735.1. NCBI lineage: Eukaryota > Metazoa > Chordata > Mammalia > Afrosoricida > Chrysochloridae > Chrysochloris > Chrysochloris asiatica. Next base: position 4,435,786 of record NW_006408736.1, read on the forward strand.
TCTTCATTTTGTGTGGCTGCTCCTTTGCTATTCCTCTACTTTGGAAGCTTTCTGTCCATCAGTAAAATAGGTTTAATGCACAGGATCTCTGGACCCAAAGGATGTGCTCCATTCCTAACTGTTCTTCTCTGGTGGCAATGAGAAGTCTCTTCTGTTTCTAAGATGGCTAATTTTATACCCAGAAAGAATGTAAAGTTTTTGAAATTACAGCTAACGCTGGTAACATCCACAGCTGAATCCTGGTAGCATATCAGTATTTTCTCCCACCATCAGAAAATGGGTTGCTGAATGAAAGTGACAAAGACTAAAGCTTGTTGTTGTTGTTGGCAGGTGCCATTGAGTCAGAACTGACTCATAGTGACCCCATGCACAGCAGAACGAAACAATGTCTGATCCTGGGCCAACCTCACTACCGCTGCCACACTTGAGACCATCAATGATGCCACCTGGCCAATCCATCTCATTAGGGGTCTTGCTCTTTTTCTCTGACCCTCCACCTTACCCAACATGACATCCTTCTCCAGCGACTGTTCCCTCCGGACAATATGTCCAAAGTATGAGAGACGAAGCTTAGCCATTTTGGCCTCCAAGGGGCACTCTGGCT
>NW_006408736.1:4436704-4437416 GCF_000296735.1 Chrysochloris asiatica
TTTCCTGACCTCAAGAAGAAATATCACATGAGAATATTGTGAAACCTACATTGTAGGGTGCAATTGTCAGTGTCTTAACTCCACAATATATTAAATGTTAACTATATATAAACAGATTTCATATGGATGTGTATGTGCATTGACTCAATTAGGTTAACAAAGGATCATAGCTGACTAAGCTCTTGTGATCTAAGTTGATTTGTATTGTTTTGTATTGGTCCAAGGATAGAGCTTCGAGGAATGGATAAAAAAGAGTGATAATAAAATACGTATTTATAATTTTTGATAGTTTTCATTTGCTAGAGTATTTTTTGTGTGTGTCTTTTATGGCATTGTCCATTTCATCTAAATGATGAGCTATATTTACAGAAACTTTTTTATAATTTCCTTTCTTATGTCCTTACTGTTGGTAGGTTCTGTGGTGATGTCCTCTTTTGTTTCTGACATTGGTAATTTGAATTTTTGCTCTCTATTTGTATAATCAATCTGTCTAAAGATATATGATTTTATTGATCTTTCACAAAGGCAACTTTACTTTCATTGATTTTCTATCTCATTTTCTTGGTTTGTGTTCTACTGATTTTTTTCCTTGTAAGTTATTATTTCATTCCTCCTACTACGGTCAGCGGTTCGAAACTACCAGCCGCTCCGCGGGAGAAAGATGAGGCTTTCTACTCCCGTAAAGATTTACACCCTCGGAAACCCTGTACAG
>NW_006408736.1:4437516-4439312 GCF_000296735.1 Chrysochloris asiatica
TCCACGAGTGTTGATAGTTGATCCAAGAAGACTGAAGTCCTTGACAACTTCAATCTTTTCTCCATTGATAAGAATGTTGTTTATTGGTCCAGTGGTGAGTATTTTTGTTTTCTTGACATTGAGATGTAATCCATATCGAAGGCTGTGCTCTTTGATCTTCATAAGTAAATGAAGACTAAAGCTAGAAGAGATATATTCAATCAGTCACTAAATCATCTTCTAACCCAAAGACAAATAAACATAGGATTTAGGAAGACATTGATAAAAAAAGGTAATAATAATGAGGGGGGTGGAAAGAGGTGTTCTATTGAAATCAGAACAGACTTATGATAAAGTCATCAGAACAAAGCCAGTCATAAATTTGGGGACTATATATGCAACTGTATATCTCTGTGAATAATTAAAAAACAACAACAACAACTATTTCTACTAGGAATCCACTTTACACATCATAGGTTAATTCTAAACAAAAAATGTGTAAACATGCTTCTGCAGTGGATGACTGCAGACAAGTTATATTAGTACTGGTTGTTTTTGTGAGGTGCCATCAAGTCACTTCCAACTCATAGCGACCCTGTTTTGGGTTTCCAAGGAGCAGCTGGTGAGTTTGAACTGCTAACCTTTGATTCAAACTGACCTTGTTTACTAGTGTATTATCCCACATTGCTGTACCAGGACTCTTTATTGTGGTTGTAGTTTGTGCTGGTATGCTGTGGAGTTGGTTCCGACTCATAGCGACCCTGCACAGGGTTTCTGAGGCTATAAAGCTTTGCAGGAGCAGAAAGCCTCATCTTTCTCCCATGGAGCTGCTTGTAGTTTCAAACTGCTGACCGTGAGGTTAACAGCCCAACTTGTAACCACTATGCTGCATATCTCCTTTTATTCTGGTTAGGGTTCCTTAATAAAATAATAATAATAATTTTTGTGCCATGGAAATAGTGATTTATAGTTAAGGCTAACATCAAATTTCTAACAAAACGCAAGTGAACATCTTTCAAAATCATTGAAATTTTGTAACATGTCTACAAGAATGTTGCCCCACATATGACAAAAATATTTAAGTGGATTAGGCATTTTAAAGGAAAGTAAGTAATACCTCATAGTTAAATTCAAGCAAGAGATGCAAGTTCAAAAGGTTATAACTTTTTTTTGTGATTTCAAAGAGATAATCATGATAGATTTTCTCAGTGGACTTGGTATGATCATGGGGACTTATTAGGAAGAAGTCTTAGGAAAATTGAAACCTGCATTGGTAAGGAAAAGACCAATAAACTTGCACCAAGATAAATGTTTTCATTCATAACAATACACTTGCTCATTCTTTGAGGTGCAAAGGGCTGTCCCAAGAAAATCTCATTGGGAAACATTACACTCTTCACCTTACAACTTGGATATTGCCTTTATACTTTTTATTTTTTCAAATCTCAAAGAACATCTAAGGAAATACAATTTGAGTCCCTTGAGCTTGCCAAAATCATCTTTATGATGTGTTGTAAGCTGAAGTATGTGGAATTCTTCCTGTAAAGTTTATATGGATAAGAATACTCCTTTCAGAAGAATATCGATCTAGCTTTCAGGATACATAGATAAATAATTGTTGTTGTTGTTAGCTGCCATCGAGTCGGCACCGACTCATAGCGACCTTATGCACAGCAGAATGAAACAATGTCCAATCCTGGGCCAGCCTCACTACTGTTGTCACACTTGAGTCCATCGATGCTGCCACTTGGCCAATCCATCTCATTGGGGTTCTTCCACTTTTTCTCTGACCCTCTACCTTACCAAACATGATATCC
>NW_006408736.1:4440512-4442162 GCF_000296735.1 Chrysochloris asiatica
AACAACAACAACAACAACAACTTGTTTTGTGTTTCACTTGTTTACATTTTACTAGTTTCTCTAGTTGAAAAGTTAGATTATTTACTCATTAAAAATTTTAAAACATTTAATTCAATGGATTTAAAAACTGTCTTTGATTCTTATTTTTCTATTGTTCTTCATTTATTTGTGGTAGACACTCAGGTCATTTTTGGTAAAACAGGAACCTGTGAAGTAAAGAACTCCAGCCATTTCTGACAACAAAGAAACCATTTCCCTAATAGAATGTAACAAACAAGAAGTCCCTACCTTGACTAACATGAGCCGTTTTTTCGTAAAATGCTGTCTACTAGCTACTCCCCCACTGCTTAGTGTATCAAGTGTTCCTCGTCAGCTATTCCCCCAAAGAACATCTATAAAACCTTTTTTACCCTAGAAAGGGGCACTCAGTCTCTGGATAGGAATCTCCTGAGCCAGGTGCTGGCACAATAAAACCCTTCCTTTTTGGATCTGCATGGTGTTTGGCAACTCCTTAAGCTGGCTCTGACAACATCTCTATATAGATTTAATTTTCTACTTGATACCATACTTCTTAGAGATAATGCACTGGACTGCAAGGTTGCTTTGAACCTTAAGGTCGGTGGTTCAACCTCACCAGCTGCTCCTTGGAAACCCTAAACAGGATTGTGATGAGTCGGAACAAACTCAACAGCACTTTACAACATCATGCTCCTGTAGTTGAAGACATTTTTATAATATTATTGGTAACACAGATCTTCTGAAAAGGAAGTCTACCAATTTTTGTTTGCCTGAATATATTTTCTTTTCCTTTATGTTTTGAAATATATTTCCACTGGGTATAGCATTTTGGATTTACAGCACCTTTCCTTTAGTAATTTCAAGATATCTAAAATATCATTAAGTTGTCTTTGTTTTTCTCAGTTTCTAATAAGAAATGTGCCCTGTAATATTTATTTTATTTGTACTTGTCTGAATCATATACTTTCAATAAAGGTATAAAAGCAAAAAAGCTTTTATTGAAATTTTGTGAAACTTTTCATTGACGCTTTATAATTTTGTTTAGGATGTAAAAATTTCCAGGAAATCCAGGTTCTAACAAAATAGTGAGAAATAACTGAATATTCCACACATTTGTAAGTCTTTAAAATGCTATTAGAAAGCTGAGGTAACAAGGCAAACAAATAAAATTAACTTCCCTAACATGTCAACTTGATCAAGTCTTAAGGAAATTTTCCATTCATATGCTCTTTTACAGAGCCTAGGTAAAGCATTGTAGGGTAAGCATTTGATTGGTAGCTCAAAGGTCAATGTTCAGACACACTGACTTGATGTTGCATAACAGCAACAATATGCTCTTTTATGCAGGCCTTCAGCAAGTGCTCTTGAGAAAAGTTGATTCATGTAATTTCATGTCAGAATACAAGAGAAGTCCTTTCAATGATGGAGGCATGGATGAGGTAACTGGTTCCAAATGAGGAATAGTCCCAAAGTCCCATCCACTTCCTAGATTCTCAAAGGAAGCAGAATCCTTAAGTCAGTGGAATTTGGAAACAAATTCTCTCACCTAAAGGATCACAATCCAGATTCAGGAGAGACTGTGACCCAAGCCATGGTATTTTCAATAACTTCATATGCATGCGAAATCTGGAC
>NW_006408736.1:4442647-4447151 GCF_000296735.1 Chrysochloris asiatica
AAATCCTTTGCATTGGGTAAGGGGTTGTAAACACTGTTGAGGCTACGACACAGTCAAATATAATATTACTGCTGTTGAAAAGGAAAAAGAAAATTCCTTCTGCCTTTGATGGAGGAGTGAGAAAGCATTTTGGGATCAGAATTCTTCATTGACAGCATGCAGAGGACTGATGATCCCAAGGAAAGTATCATACATCTTTGAAGACTGATCATAGATCCCAGACAAAGTTGGCTTCTATGGGAAGGAAAAATCATTATACTTTTATAAAAATAAATTCAATTCTTAAGAAAACTCAAGAACATAGAGCTTTTCCCAAAACTTTCACTGAAATTGAACAACAGAAAACCCAGCAATTTACAATACAAGCCTCTCTGTTGATACCTTTGTCATAGCATCATTGTGATGATTATTTGAACTAATTTGTATAAACACAATGCCTTGACTTGTTATGGTTAAGCCCTTTGCAAATATTATAACTAATATAAATATTGAGAATTTAAATATTGAGTATATGAGGATTGTCATTAAGTGCCATGGAGTCGGTTCTGACTCACGTTGACCCTGTATAATGTTTCTGAGGTTTAAATCTTTGCGGGAGCAGAAAGCCTCATCTTTTCTGAGGAGCAGCTGGCTGAGTTGAAACATGTTTGCTGTGGTTTGTAGTTCAGTACAGGCCCCCCATATGAGGGCAAGTCAAGCTGAAACAAATAAACATGTTGTTAAATGCTATAAAGTCGATTCTGACTCATACCTCCTAGGAGCAACTGGTGAGTTTGAACTGCCAGTCTTGTGATTCAAACTGACCTTGTGGTCCAGTGTATAATCTTATAACTCATTACCAGGACCACAAAACCTTTATTACACAAAGATATCAAAATGCGAAGCTATCATTTCTTAATATACCTTCTAATTTAGCTCTATGCATTTCTTAAGGTGATATTTTTATTTCCCTAACACTTTACACCACATCAAAACAGCAGATTTGGCAAGTGTGAAGGACTCAAGTTGTGTTTCTTTTGAAAACTTTGGACTCTTGAGAAGAAAAAGAAATCTGAATGGGAAAGAGCGGGGCTGCATTATGGATAGGGAGCGGTTTCCCATGGAAATTCTCATAGAATTGCCCATGCTACCCCCAAAGAATGTTCAGGTTCTTTGTCATGCTTGAAACAAAAACACCTTGGCTTAATTTTCTGGCCTTTTTCTCACTAATGCAGCTTTCAATTTTCTTGCAGTTTTTTCCTAAGAGCACTCCATTGTTTTCTGGTGTCTTTTAAGAAAACCTATCTAAATTACCTTATGGAATTCACAACAAAACAAAAACATGTGCCATGCCCTTCTAAGCTGACTTCTTTGCCATGAATTTAACTTGCCCAGTATAACCCCTTTGAAGGCAGTTTTGATTGGTCCTGGTTTTGGAAGGCACCCTAAAGAGACTCAGAGAGTTTTACTGTGGAAATACCTTACCTGTAACCATCCACTGTTCACAGAGACATGTTTTAAATACATTTTATGCAATGTAAGTCTATACATCTATGAACTAGAACCCCAGTGCAATACTTTTTTTACTCAATTACAAATATATAACTACTATTACTAAAAATAATTATAAAACTGTAGGACATAAGAGGTTTAGATTATAGCATAAGGACTATATCTATGTAATTTTTAAAAAATATACTTTATTTTAAGTTAATGTAAGAGAAATGATATCTTTTTTAAGTTAACCCAAATGCTTTTTAAATACATGTTGTTGTTGTTAAGTGTCTGAAAAGCATAGCATGAAATATGTCAAAAGCATATTCAAACATGCATTAGCTAGTTAAAGCCTCAATTTTCTAAAGAAAAGTTTTCTAAAAATGATTGGACCATTTTTTGGTGCAGAAAAGTATGTTTATTTAACAACAACAACAAATGAAAACATCATTACAAAATACACTTGTTATTTCAATAGTAAAGAGATGTCCCATATCATTAAATATAAATAATTCTTATAATAGCATAAAATGCTCATTAAGCAAATATATAAAAATCAAAATGGAAAAGGTCTTAGTGTTTTAAGAGCTTCCTTCTATGAAATATTATTTCAAACAAAATCAATGAAAATATTGCCTTGAAATAGTCACAGTCTTTTTTTTTTTTTTTTTTAATCACTTATTTGATTGTGTTTTTGTTTTTGTTTTTTAAGAAACAGTATCCTTTTGGATCTAATAATTCGTCTGCTCTGGTTTTATACTAACAGAATCAACCATGTAGCTTTTTCACTCTATGTTCTCTTTCCAGTTTAAATTGATGAGATACCAAATATATGGAAATTTATTCTGCCAGTTTGTAACCTTCATCATATTCAAAGTTAAAAGATGTGTTTGAATGGTGTGGGTTGGAGAAGAATGGCAGGTGATCAGAATTAATTAGGAATGCACACCAAGAATAAAGTTGGAAGAACAAGTTCTAGGTCTCTTTATGGTTGGTTTGTGTAAAATGGAGTGCCAGCTTTCATATGTGCTTGTAATTTCTGTTCATTTTATGACTCATTATACAGCATTATGATCTAATCAGTTAAGTGTGCTTATCACAAGACTTTATTAAGCTGGGCAGTATATGGACACAAGCTTTATTGAGATGGACAGTACACTGAAACAAGTAAGTTTGCAAGATGATTTATGCTCTATGGATACAGTTATTTTACATAGGTTTTGCTGGTGTTACCTCCTTAGGAGACTATTTTTGTTGTTCAGTTCCAAAGAGTCCATTCTGACTCATAGAGACCCAGCATAGGGTTTCTAAGTAGCGGCCGGTGAGTTTGAACCACGAACTTTATGGTTCATACTGACTTTGTAGCTCTGTGTCATCCTACAGTACCACAACAGGACTACTGGTACATCATATTTAAAGATCTTTAAAAGTGTTCAGAGCAAATATGTCAGTCTGAGGACTAAGGTATACCTGACCCAAGCCATGGTATTTTCCATTGTCTCATATGCAGATTAAAGGTGGACAATGAATAAAGACCAGAGAAGAATTGATGTATTTGAATTATGGTGGTGATAAATGATATTGAAATTACTACAGATTGCCAGATGAACAAACAAATCTGGACTGGAAGAAATACAGCCAGAATGCTCCTTTGAAGGGAGGATTGTGAGGTTTCTTCTCTTATTCTTTGGACATGTTATCAGGAGGGATCAGTTCCTGGAGAAGGACATCATGCTTGTAAAGTCCTTGTAAAGGAAAAGAGAAGATGCCCAATGAGGTGAATTGATATAATGACAGCCGCAGTGAGCTCCAACATAAAAGCAGTTATGAGAATAGTGCATGACAAGGCAGTGTTATGTTCTGTTCTGTTGTGCTTAGGATCACTATGAGTTGGAACTGAAGTGATGATACCTAACAACAACAACAATTTAAAATGGTGTGGAATAATTACCACAGCATGTATGTAAATTAACACGAAAACAAAATTAAATGTTGATTCTGAATTTCATTCTTGGACTAATTTCATCTCAGCATGGAATTGATGGGGGATTGCACAGGGTGTAACTAAAATAGTGCCCAATTTTAAAAGGTATTATGAAATCCTTTTCTTTTTTTTTTTTTGGAAGTTTTTATTGTGCATTATGTGGGTTTACATGGGAGAACATCAGTTTTACATTCATCCTATTGTATTTTGTTTCATTGCAATGATTACAATCCACTCCAAACTTCATCAAATAACCAAAGGGTATACAACACAGCTCCCACCCACCCCCAGCCAGCCATCAGCATATAGCCCTTCTCCCTCCCTGAGTCCAGGGTTCCCAGCTGCTCCATCTGTCCACGTCATCATCTCTGTCTCCATCCCTGGCGTCACTGCCTCTATGGGTAGGGTCACACTCTACACTATTCTCACTTGATATTTCCAAGGACATCAGCTCTTGGGCTGCAGAATCAATCACTTCCCTCCTTTTGTCAAAAAACATCTACCTCTACATTTCCAACCCTCACAGTCAGTCCTGATGGCAATTATTCACTGTTGTACCACAAGAGTCTTATCCCCTTTTCCTTTCACCAGCCCAGTCCCAACAGATTGGAAATCATTCAGTTGACCTCCTTTGAATTCATTGTTGTAATTTTGTTCTGTTCTGGACTCTGCTGTCATCTGAGTTTCAGGTGGTGTTACCACACCTGTCAATCTCTGGTTGTTGTCTGTTCTTGTTGGTTTTCAGTCCAAAGAACTCCCTTGAGGATGTTTTGAAGTGATGGTTTGGCTTTGACAAAATCTCTTAGCTTCTGTTTATCTTGGAATGTTTTCATTGCACTATTGTATTTGATTGACATTTTTGCAGGATAGACGATTCTTGGTTGGCAGTTTTTTTTCTGTTAGGATTTTTTCTGTTATGTCTCCCCATTGCCTTCTTGCCTGCATGGTTTTGGCTGAATAGTCAGAGCTTAATCTGATTTGCTTGCCCTTGTAAGTAACATTTCTCTTTTCCCTGCCTGCTTTTAGGACTCTTTCCTTGTCTTTGAT
>NW_006408736.1:4447581-4449283 GCF_000296735.1 Chrysochloris asiatica
CTGTATTGATCTTGTTTGATTGCACTTGTAGTACTTTCCTGACATCCTCCTTGTTTTCCTCCACCCCTTTTTAGAGCATTTGGATTTGTTTCCATATCATTCATCTGAATTGCTTCTTAGGCAAATCCAAAACCTGCTCCTCCTCTTCTGGAAAGCCTTTGTCTACCTCCAGCTCATTTGTCTCAGTTACTCTTTTCTGTTTTTGGACATGTTTTGAGATCTTTTGTTGCATTTTGTTTTCCATTTCCAGTAGTTATGTGGGTTTTTAATGCTTAAATGGATGTTTGTTGCTGTGTTATTAAACTTACTGGTATCTCCTGGTGGATATGATCAGGAGATAGGCTTTCCTTTTTGCATGTAATGCTTAGCAACTGTTATTGGCTCTTGTCTTAATGGTGGGATATTATGGGGTATGCTTGTAGCTTGGCTATATGGCCATGATTGCTGACTCTTCTTGGGTAGCGTAGTGAAAAAAAGCTCCTACCTCTAGAAAAAAAAATGTGTGATCAAAAGGCCCAAAAGCAGAAGCAATATAAAAGCAGAGATAAATACCAACACTTTGAAACAAAAATAAAACTGTGGCCAACTATGCAGTCGCCTTGCTACACAAGCAGTGTGTGTGCACTGTAGAAGCCTCCAGTCGTGGGTGGGGGTGTCTATTCACTCAGGCCCCTCCGCTAGTCACTGTAGAGGTGGGCAGATAGATACTGAGAAGTTAATGGGAGAAAGATTGTTTACTATTTTTGTCTCTGAAGGTCAGTTAGGTATCTGCGCGTGCACAGTGTAATTCGTGAAATAATTGCATCTTTTTATGTTGGAGTTTATAGCTTGTTCATATGGTTTGTCTGTCAGGCCAAACCTGCTTTTTTTCTTGCTGGATTTGTTGTTGTTGTTAGATGCCATCCAGTCAGTACTGACCACACAAGTTAACTTTAGAGATGGGACCCAGCAGCAGCCAAAGAATTTGCCCTTGGACTCATGGGGCTCTTTCTTCTGTGCCGTGGGAAAGCTGTGGTCTCAACACTGGATTTTTTGGGGGGTGCACACCCACCCGCCTGAAGGTTACCAGTCTGGGCAAAGAAGGGAAGAGGAGGAAAAAATGTGTCGAATTCCCCCCACACCTCCTTTTGCAAATGTCACTGTGCTGCTTTTAGCGTAGGTTCACTGTGCAGGTCTGGCTGTAGCCCCACCCTCTGACTTCCCCCAGGGTGGGATGGCCTCAGAGGGAGTCCCATGTCTCCACCAATTCCTAAATCACAATATTTTCCTTTATACCATGATTTTTTCACTGGCGGTTGTGGGAAACATGCTAGATCCAAAGCTCTGGTGCTGTTCTGTGAGAGCAGCTTCTCTGGGTTTTCAACCCTTCCTCCACGGAGCCTGTCCTACCTGACTCTGCTCTGCTGCTGCCAAACCGGAAGAGGTATTATGAAATCTTGAGGCTATGTTTATTCTCCTGACATTAACAACATTAACCTTAAAAAATTAGAAGAGAAAAAGCATATCCAAAATGCCAACGAAAGGTGTCTAGTTTGCATCATTAACCACAAGTGCCCCTACAGAAAAAGAAATTCATGCAATTGAAACATAAAATCTAATATATTGCTTACAAATAAAAACAAGAACAGATTAGAATCAAATAAGAAAAATGATTTAACTGGAATTGGAAAGTTTTAGCTAGTATTGGCCATTTTATTTTGTG
>NW_006408736.1:4450128-4471311 GCF_000296735.1 Chrysochloris asiatica
AATAAAGCAGGAAGCACCAATTACAGATATTTTCATTGGTGGTTTGTGAAAAAAAGATGGAATCCTAATATTATTATGTTCTTTTAATTTTTATTCATTGCAGTAGACTATGAGCAACGTATGGATTCTATTTCTTATACATTATTATATTTCAAGTACCAGATATTTTCTCTTGAAATATTAGTTCAATAAATATTTGCTGAATCACTATTATTTTTTTTTAAATCAATAACTGGCTATATTAATTTCCCAAGACTTTCATAGCAAAGTACCACAGACTAGAATGCTTAAAACAACACAGATTTACCCTTTCACTACTGGAGACCTTCTTTCCCATGTGTCTGTCCATATGTCAGTCTCTTCTCTTTTTTATATAAAGATGCTACTCATGCTGGAGTAAGGCACACCTCAGTTGATCATGACTTCATGTTAGCTAATTACATCTGAAAAGAAGCTGTTTCCAAATAAGGTCACATGCACAAGTAGACTTGCACATGTCTATTTTTGGGAAACAATTCAACTCATAATACTTGCTAGAACATATGAGTTTAAAACTTACTGGAAAAGATTTTTGTTAATGAAAGTTTGACTTCATGCATACTCATACTTATATCTTCCTTTAAGAGATCTTATATAAACAAGTCATATTCTCATTTGCACTGTTTGTAACTGTTCTTGTCCTATGTTTCCTGCTGGACATTGATGTTTTTATATTATGCCATAACTACATACTCCTCAAAAGGAGCTCCGGTAGCATAGTGGTTACGAATTGGGCTGTGAACCTCAGGGTCAGCAGTTCAAAACTACCAGCTGTTCCACTGGAGAAAGATGAGGCGTTATGCTCCCGTAAAGATTTACAGCCTTGGAAACCCTGTATAGGGTCATTATGAGTCGGAATCGACTCCACGGCACATAACAGCAACAATATACTCCTCAAGCCTTCTCATGACATTTTGTCTGGGTCATCACCCTAGTTTAACAATTTATCACATAAAAATCAGTTGACAGAAAGAAATTAAAAAGTGATCTATCTACCAAAAAAACCCATGATGGGTGTTTTATTTCATCCAGTTCTCCTTGCTATATAAAACCCTACTCCAGCTCATCAAATCCTAAATTGGATTAAAAATTCATCTCAAATCTCTATTCGTTCTAAAATTAGCCCTGAGTGACCTACTAATATCTATCATTTGGCAGTTAATGATTGTAATGAATTATGACAACTGTTTTATTATTTTTCTGTGTGTTTCTCTTTACATTGACTTTTTTTATACATATGTCATGGTCAAACAGTACCTTACATATATGTGTAATTCATTACATAAGTTTTTTGTTACCTTATTCATTTCCTTCAAACCTTATATTACAAGGTTTCTATTATCTTTTAATATATCAATTTTTTTAACAGCATCTGAGTTAAGTTTCCATTTAAACTATTTGCTTACATAAATATTCAAATACATTATCTCTTTGATTATTGCTTTTGTTCAGTGCTGTTGTGTCAGATTTCACACAGAGTGACTCTGTTTAGGGTTTCTTATAAATCTTGTGGGAGCAGAAAGCTTCATCTTTCTCCCAAGGAGGGGCTGGTAGGTTTGAATTGCCAAACTTGTGGTTTGCTATCTAGTGCTTATTGTGAAGAACCATCATGCTTCTTAACTCTTTGATTGGAAAACTGAAATGACTCTCTTTTTTAAAAAAACGTTTTTATGTCTCTATTGTGTGTGCTCATGGATGTCAAACAATTACTTGATAGTCAACATTCTGTAATGTCACTGTGTATAAATATCACTTATCACACACTTCTTTTGAGCTGATTCTGACTTATAGTGGCTGTTATAAGGTTTCTGAGATGGTAGCTCTTTAAGGGAACAGCCATTCTGATCTGTCTTCCTCAGAGCCGCTGGTGGGTTTCAACTACTGACTTTGCTGTTAGCAGCCCACAGCATCCCCAGGGTTCCTTTGTAAGCATGTTGTTGGTGTGTGCCATCTAATGGGTTCTGACTCACAGCGACAGTGTATAGCAGAAGTGGGAAACTCCCAGCCGCAGAACTTCTAAGGCCCCTGAAATCATTTGGTCTGACCCTGCAAAGACAACTGCATCATATCATTGTTGTTAAGTGCCATCAAGTCAGTTCCAACTAATAGCAATCCTGTATAGGGTTTCCAAGAAGAGGCTGATGAGTTTGAACCACCAATCTTATGGTTCAAATGGACCTGCAGTCCAGTGCTTATCCTATAGTGCCAAACCAGGGCTCCAGCCATCATATTGTTGTTGTTAAGTGCCGTCGAGTCGGTTTCGACCCATAGCGACCCTGAATAGGGTTTCCGAGGCTGTAAATCTTTACGGGAGCAGATTGCCTCATCTTTCTCCCACGGAGCAGCTGGTAGTTTTGAACTGCTGACCTTCCGGTTCGCAGCCCAATTCGTAACCACTACGCTACCAGAGCTCCTTCATAATAGGAGAGAGTTAATTAAATGTTTGACCAAATACAACAGGCTAATTTTTAAGTTCATTATTTTGTATGACCAACAAATGATGTTATAAATTTTGGCAGTGAAAAAGGTTCCCCACCCTCGATGGGACTTAATAACAACAACCTTTGCTGTATAGAGTTTCTGAGAGTGGCTGGTGGGTTTTAACTGTTGTCTTTTTGGTTATAAGTCCAGTGCTTATCCTACAGCCCCACACCAGGGCTCTGTATAAATGTAGAAGGCAATTAATTATTTTGTGGTTTCATTGTTGTTGTTGTTCAGTGCCATCGGGTCAGTACCGACCCATAATGACCTTATGCACAGCAGAAAGAAACACTTCCTGATCCTGGGCCAACCTCACTACTGTTGCCACGCTTGAGTCCATTGATGCTGCCACTTGGCCAATCCATCTTGTTGAGGGTCTTCCTCTTTTTCTCTGACCCTCCAACTTACTAAACATGATATTCTTCTCCAATGACTGGGCCCTCCTGACAATATGTCCGAAGTATGAGAGACAAAATTTGGCCATCTTGGCCTCCAAGAAACACTCTGGCTGCACTTCTTCCAAAAGGGATCTATTGGTTCTTTTGGCAGCCCACGGCACCTTCAATACTCTCCTCCAACACCATAACTCAAAAGCATCACTTCTTCTACGGTCTTCCTTATTGGTTTCATTGGTGGATGTCAAAAACTGTAAATACCATTTAAAACTCTTTCTTATCTCTTCTTCTAGCACTGTGCATTGAAATGTGTGTTAATAGCTGGTCCAGTATTATCTTAATCACTCTAGTAATTCTTAATTCAAGCTAAGCATAATACATTTTCCTAAGTTTTGTAAAGGATATGCCAATGAAAATTAATAAAGAGGATATTTTTTTATGAAGATGTGCTTTTCTTGAGACCAGTATATTCCCAGAGTCAGAATCTAGAGTAATTAATAAGTTTCTATCTTCAAAATAAATATTATTTTAGTTACATCTATTCTGTAAAACTCAAAGGTACTGCCATGAAGTGGATTCTGAATCATAGCGACCCTATGTAGTTTTCGAGGCGATAAATCTTTATGGGAGCAGAAAGCCTTAGCTTTCTCCCACAGAGAAATACCATGGCTTGGTTCAAACATACCTTAATCTTCAAACTTACAACTATGCTTTCAAACACTTTTTAGAGGTCTTTCGTAACATATTTTCAATTAGCAGTCCAGTGCTTATCCTACCATGCTACCTGAGCTGTGTATATTCATTTGGGCCAAGTTGATTTTATGAAGAAGATTCTTATGACCAATTTATACAGGCTTTGAATATAGAAAGGTACTTTATTAAACTTGTTGGTTTCCCGTAAGTATATTCTGGAAAGCCCCAAATGAAATGTCAGGAACAATTCTTTTCTTTAGTATTCATTTGGTTGCAATCACTGAATTTTGAAGGTTCTTGTGTGGTAAAATAGTTTCAAGAATTTAAGCAGTACCTCACTATTAATTTGACCTCTTCTCAATTATGTATAATTACCAATAAATGGGACCACATTTTGTGACTAAAATAAAATTTATTAGATGTGTAAAGATGCAGCATAGTTTATTTTACAACCAAGTAGGGAGTTGCATAGATACCAAATGGCAGATGTCACTGACAGACTAATCACAGGAATTATTAATGATCACTGTTTAGAATACCCTTATTCAGTTCAAGCATTTTTTTCACATATGTTTGGTTAGAGAACAAGGCTAAATTTAATGTCTACAGTCTCTGTCTAATTTTATATTTGATATGATGCACATTCTCCATGTTTCTCTAACTACACAGTACCTTAGTAATCCTGAACTATAAAGCTCAAAAGACACCTTAAATACAGAAATTCTCAAGTTATATATGACATGAAGAAATCCTTCTGAGATGACTATAATTGTCAAAAAATTGTATAAGAGCTCACTGAGTTAAAATGTGCACCCTAACACTGGGCCAAATCAAACACTTTAGGCTTGATGTCACTCTCTTTTTTGGAAAAGAATAAAAAGGGTTTTGTATATGAAATAACCTCCCTAAAAGATGGTAGCAAGAATTATTATTTTAAGTGTTTAAAAAGGAAAGGCTCAGTTTCCTACAAATTCCACAAATTCACCACCACCACCACCCTACCACCATCCTTTTTAAAAACGTGCTTCTGTATTGCTCTCCTTTGCCATATGTCTTGGTTGATTAAGATCATTACCATCAATCTACTAGTCAAAACCAGCCAGAAATCATAGTGAACAAGAGATAGTCCTGTCCTTTGAACCTAAGCCACTTAATTCTCCATAGTAATAAAAAAAATTCAGAGGAAAACCTTAAATAAATAATTGAATCTGTCAGCTGTTCTAAATGTAAATTCAGATTCTTAATTTCAGGGGGGTTACCTGCATTATTTTATATTCCACCAATTTCTTCACGGATGCTACTTTGTTTCTGGAAAAAAAAATCTAACTACTCCACTATTTTTATACCCTTCCATTTTATTTATCACCTATGTCTAGGGTACCTTTTTTAAAAATCCATTTTACTTGTGTTGTTGTGGCTGTTGTGAATATACACAGTAAAACATACAACGATTCAACCATTGCTACTTGTACAATTCAGTGACATTGATTACATATTTCAAGTTGTGCAACTATTCTGTTTTCGTTTCTGAATTGTTCCTCACTCATTAACATAAACTCTTTGCTCATTAAATTCCTTATGTAATCTTTTGAGATGCTGTTGTTAATTTGTTCCTATATAGATAGTTCTTAAAAGAGCACTGTGGTCAAGACAGACTTTCTATACTAAATAAGCTAAACAATTAAATGGTGTCAAGAAATTTCAGAGGGATAGTTTTGGTTTAAGGTTTAATGACCGTCTCGAGACAGATAGTATCAGGATTCATCTATTTTCAGTGGTTACAGAAAGTTTGAATTCCATGAGATTTTAAAATTCTGTTCAGCATTTTCTCCCTTTTGATCAGGATTCTTCTATAGAATCTTTGGTCTAAATGTTCACTGATAGTAGCTGGGTATCATCCAGTTCTTCTGGTTCCATGGACAAGTAGGCAGTTGCTGATTGTGGCAATTAACTACACATTCCATTTTTTTTTTTCTTTTGTTCTTGACCCAAATTGTACCTCTGTTGTTCCAGGCATATAGAGACCAATTATTGTAATCTCTGTTTTTGTTTTTTTTTAATCATTCATTGACTTCTCCTGTGATTACTTTGCTTGCCCTAGGCTTGTATATAATTCTTTTCCATTACTGCTTAAAATGTTGCTATTTTTGTAATTTTGTTTTTTTCTTCTCTACTCTCTGGTCTTTTCTAATAGCAGAATGCCAGAATGACACAAAGTAATTAGTTACATATTTTTCCCAACACAAGGACATTTGTTAGAAAAAAAAATCACATGTAGTGATTAAACTAAATATTTGCAGGTTAAATTTAAATGACAATATGATTCAAAAAAGTATAAACAAGTATGTTAAGTGTTGTTGAGTCAATTGCGACCCACAGCGACCCGGTATAGAGTTTCCAAGGAGCAGCTGGTGAGCTTGAACCATCAACCTTGCAGTTGAAATGATTTTTCAGTCTGACACATTAGCCCACAGCGCCACACCAGGACTCCATAAACAAGTATGTTGTTTTTGTTGTTGTTAAGTACTGTCAAGTCTGTTCTGACCCATAGCAACCTTATAAAACAGGGTTTCCGAGGCTGAGAATCTTTATGGAAGCAGAAAGCCTCATATTTCTCCCGCGGAGCGGCTGGTAGTTTCGAACTGCCTACCTTAAGGTTCGCAGCCCGATTTGTAACCACTATGCTACCAGAGCTCCTTATAAACAAGTATAGACTTAGACAAAAAATAGAATTACAGTCCTTTACCACTAAACTTAAATTTAGTTACATTTCTAGTATCTCTTTTTGTGTAATCTTGTGTGAGAGCTAATATCTCTATGTAACCCTTATTGAATTGAAAATTCTCTGAAACCAATGGCACCTGTTCTTGAGAAAATTATTTTTAATTACTTATTTCACCAGGATTTCTTTAAGATTGATATTTAGATATGAGGGCACTTGAAAAAGTTTGTGGGATAAACTATATTACATTTAATTACATTTTCCCACAAACTTTTAAAACCCTCTTATATATTGTGTTTATAGAACTTGCTTTTTGTATTTCTATTGTTTTTTTTTTGTTTGTTTGTTTGTTTTTTGGGGTGGCTTTACAAATATTTTAAACATTTTAAATTTTCCTTTCATTAGTTACTATGCTCCTTAATATGAAATGCTTTCTAAATTGCGAATGTTTGGTTGATATGCTCTTATTTTATATATTAATTGGCAGAAGTATCATTCATGGCTCATCAGATAATCAGGTCATTAAAATTAGAATTAATTCATAGGCTACAGTCAAAGAGAATGTGTTAGTTTTTCTGTGTGACAAGAGAAAAATAACAGTATTTTTGGAATTATTAACGCCAGTGGAAATGAGAATGAACTATGACTAAAACACTATGTCACCTTATTTAATATTCATAAAACTCTAGAAGAGCGATTGCTCAATGATGCTAAAACATTTGTCTGAGTCTGCTGGTATAATTGGTGACACTAATAAGCAGTAGACTGAAATAGCTTTGTTTTATATAAATTACTAAATACACGTTTTAGTACTATGTTTGAATTTTATGGACTTTTAAATTCATCATTTCAGTAATATTTCCACTGTTCCTAGAGAAGGGCTATGCACTGATTAATATCTATAAGTTGCTGTTAAGTGTTGTTGAGTGAGTTATGATTCATAGTGACCCAGTATAACGGGTTTTCTAGGAGTGACTGGTGGCTTTGAACTGCTAACCTTGTGTATAGCAGTCAAGTGCTTATCCTATCGCACCACACCAGGACTCCATATTTAAAATTGCTGTTGTTGCTGTTAAGTGTCATCAAGTCTGTTCGGACTGAAAGCAACCCTGTATAGGGTTTCTGAAGAGCAGCTGATGCATTTGAACCGTCGACAGTGTGGTTCAAATCAATCTTGCGATCAAGTGCTTTATCCCATAGCACCAACCCTGGACTCCATATTTATAAGTGGTGGTGGTTATGTGCCGTGAAATCTGTTCCAACTCATAGCAACCCGGATTTCCGGGGCTGTAAAACTTTACGGGTAGTTTCGAACTGCTCACCCGATGTGTAACCACTACGCTAGTAGAGTTCCTTTATTTGTAAGTAGCAGTAGTAGTAGTTAAGTGCCGTTGAGTTGATTCCAACCCATTGTGACCCTCTATAGCGTTTCCAAGGAGCAGCTGGTGAGCTTGAACCACCGACCTTGCAGTTCAAATGAATGTAGTCTGACGCATTAGCCCACAGCGCCACACCGGGACTCCTTATTTATAAGTAGACACTGCATAATATTTATAAGTTGAATAAAATTTTTATTTAAAAAGTATTCAGTCTGACCTCTTCTTTAGTGATATTATATTAAGATAAATCTAATACAGTGATTTTATATTTAATTTTAAATACTTGATTTGTTAAGAAGCACAATCAAAATCCTATAAAAATCCTTAGATTTTTCACATATATATAAAGTGTGAAAAGTATTTAAAAATTACTTTCGTGGTAGGAGAGCAATGGGAGCATTCGTGTGGAATCTATTTCATTTTAGAAAGCGTTTCCAATCAAGCAAAACCAACATTCTCCCCACGAGAGAGTGTCTGCTTCTTACTTCAGTTTCTTAAACCACAAAATTGTTTGGAATACTTTCAAGCTCCCTGTGTCCATAAACTTCTCAGTGGGTTTATTTTAACTCCAGTTATTGATCTAGTTATTGGTCATTGGAATGAAAATCTCCCAAGAATATATAGTTAGTTATAAGGAAGGAATATTGAACATTCACACTAACATTTCTCTCAACTATACAATGCAGAAATAAGATAGGAGATTTTTAGTACCTAAGTTGATGAAATGATTAAATAATGTTAGGCTACAGAGGACATTACATATAGAAAGAATGGCGATTTTAGACAGTTATTTGTTGTTGCTAAGTGCTGTCTTGTTGATTCCCACCCACAGTGTCTCTACGTACAACAGAATGAAACACCACCCCATCCTGTAACATCCTAACAATTACTGCTATGTGTGAGCCCATTGTTGGTGCCACTGTGCCAATGCATCTAATTGGGAGTCTCCCTGATTTTTGCTGTCCCTTCACTTTGCCAAGCATGATCCTTCCAACCTGAGGGGCTCATCTTCCGGCACTGCATCTGACAGTCTTCTGGTGTTCTTCATCGTGTTTCAATATTCATTATTCTGGTGCAATCTGACAGTATTCCTTTGCTATTCATAAGGTTTTCAGTGACTAAATATTCAGAAGCAGTCTTTCTCTCCTTCTTGTGAGTTTGTCTTAGTCTGGAGGCTCACCTGAAACCTGCCCTGCATTATTGATCTTGCTGGCATTCAACATACTGGTGACATAGCTTCCAGCTGACAGAAACACACAAACACCAAGGTATGGTAGACTGACAGATGAGTGGTGGTAGATTGTAATAGAGATAATTGAAAGCATTAATATGATCATTTTGAGACATAAGAATAGAATGTTAGAAATTAAACCAACATTAAGTGACCTTGCTTAAATGTAAGGCTGAAGAAATTAGGATCTATGGACACCATGAAATCAGAATGAGATATTGTATCAGGTTTATCTGTGATGTTTAAGCAGTTTTAATGTACTCATATTTATAAGACATTTAAATTTATAAGTAGATAAAGGAATAATTATAAATATCAATTTAAGTATTCATATTTTAAAAATATGCATAAAGGAAATATGCTAAGGCACATAGAGATAGCTCTGAATTACAATGTAAACTAACTATATGGAATGGGCATTGTCAAATTTGAGACCCTCCAGTGATGTAGGTAAAGCATAAATTGGGGAGGATATCAAATGAACACACTTTTTTACATGGCACATGCAACTACGTACAGGTATGCTATATTTTAATAGAGCTACAAGTCATCATCATTGTTAAATGAATTAGACTTTTAAGTAACTGAATGTGAACTAAAATATTTCTGCAATGGCATAAAAAAGAATTATAATGTTCGTTCAATATCAGTTTCTCTGTACTGAAAATATTTTTTTCAGATAACTGCAGCGTATCATATAAGCAGTATATCTTATTACATTTTAGATATTTTAAAAACAAATCTTCACAACATTAATTGCACATTTTTCTTTTCATCATCAACTGATGTTATTGCTAGGTGCTATTGAATTTGTTGTGACATTTTGCATAACAGAATGAAACATTGCCCATTCCTGTGCCATCTTCACAATTAATACATTTCAGCCCATTGTTGCTGCCACTGTGTCAATCTTTCCCATTGGGTGTCTTTTTAACCTTAACTCTCCACTTCACTAAGCCTGATGTCCTTCTCCAAGAACCGATTCCACTTGCTAACATGTCACACATCAAGAATTCACTCTATCTTTGTTTCTATGGAGCATTCTAGCTACACTTTTTCCAAGACAGGTTTGTTTGTTCTTCTGAAAATCCTTGGTACTTCCAAAATTCTTTGCCAACACCTTAATTTAAATGCATTGATTCTTCTGTGGTCTTCTTTGTTCATTGTGCAGCTTTCACATGCATACAAGACTATTGAAAATACCATGTTTTAGGAGAGATGCATCTTAATCTTCAAGCTGACATCTGTGCTCTTTTACACTTTAAAGAGGTAGTTTGCTGCAGAGTTGCCTACTGAAATATGTCTTTTGACTTCTTCACTGCTGCTTCAATGAGTGTTGATTGTGGACAAAGCCAATTGAAGGCTTTGACAACTTTGATCTTTACTCCATTTGCCAACATGTTATTAATTGTTTCGGTTCTAAGGATCTTTCTTTTCTTTACATTGAGTGCAATCAAACTAAACACTGTAGTCTTTGATCTTCATCAGTAAGTATTTCAAGTATTCTTCACTTCCAGCAAGAAAGGTTGTAACATCTTCATGTAGCAGGTTGATGATGAATCTTCCTCCAATCCTTTGCCGTGCTCTTCTTCATATATAATCCAGGTTCTCAGACTGTTTGCTCAGCATACAGATTGAATCAGTATGGTGACAAGATACATCCTTGGCACACACCTTTCCTGATTTTAAATCATTCAGTATCCCCTTGTTATTTACAAACAGCTGACTCCAGTCTATTTACAGATCCCTCATGAGCGTAAGTAAGCTTTCTAAATACCCATTTTTTTGCAAAGTTATCCGTAGTTTATGATTCAGAAGAGTTGAATGCCTTGTGTCGTCAGTAAAGTACATGTAAATATCTTTCTATTATTCTCAGCTTTAAGCCAATATCCATCTGATGTGAGCAATGGTATGTTAAAATGCTCTTTTTGATGGCATTCCGCTTCAATTTGTTGTTCCTTACATAGTAAATCATGCAATTGTCCTATTCATAATTGACAATACTAGTCCATTTCAGCTCACTAATGCTTAGGATATCAAGCTTTATGTGTTCCCTTTCCTTTTTGATGAAATTCTATTTTCTTATATTCATACTTGTGCATTCTGTGTTCTAATTATTAATAGATATTTGCGATTGTGTCTTCCCATTCTGAGTTGTACCCCATCAACAAATGAAGGTCCAAGGGCTTTGATCCTTTCACATCATTAACTTCAACTCTACTTCGATGAGGCGGCTCTTCCCCAGTCATATTTTTAGTAACTTTCAGTCTAAGAGGCTCATCTTCCTTTACTGTATCAGACAGTGTTTCACTGCAATTCAAAAGCTTTTCAGTGACTTACCATTCAGAAGTTTTATGCCTCTCCTTCTCCCTAGTATATCTCAGTATGAAAGCTCTGCTGAAACCTTGCTATCATGGCTGAACTTCCTGCTATTTTAAATACATGTGGCTTCTAGCATCACAGTAACACACAAGCCACCACAGAATGACAAATTGACAGGTGGCAACAACTGATATTGATCCTAACTTCAAAACGACTCACAAACTTTTTGAATTTATGCATGTGCTCCTTTATCATCTGTTTCTTTTTCTTTCTCAGTGTCAGCATTCACTGATTCTGGAATATCATCATAAACCTTCTACTTGTATCTTATCTTTGTAGTCCAAATTACTGGAATCTAGAAAAACTGTCAGTCAAACTTATTTTATATAATGAAAAGCTGAGTGCAGATTCAGTGACCTTTACCATAAGTGATACATGCTTCATGTATCAGACTTACAGTGAAACTGGATAATCATCACAAGAAATGTATAGGAAATATAAACTCTAGATTTGAAGAGGAGAATTAAGATAATTTATGAGATCCTTCCCATGCTAAAGATTTATGTTTCTTTCCTGGCCATCCAGGTCCCCAATCATATTCATTTTTGTTAAGGTATCATAGTTGGAGTTAGTTTTATTTTTTTTCATCCTTACCTCGTAAAGGATTAAATTAATGATAAGAATATAATTTGTCCTTCCAACTAGAAGACTTTGAGAATGAAAATATATGCTACTAATAATTATTTTGGGATAATGGTGGTGGTCACGTGCCGTGGAGTCGGTTCCGACTCATAGCGACCCTGTACAGGGTTTCCAAGGCTGTAAATTTTTACAGAAGCAGAAAGCCTCATCTTTGTCCCATGGTAGTTTCAAACTGTTGACCTTGAGGTTCCCAGCCTGATTCATAACCACTATGCTACCAGAGCTCCTTATTTTGGGATAATAGGTATACTTAAAACTCTTCTTACTAACTGCAGCATATGCTCAGACATCCTGAATATAGTTAACTATTGTTGTTAAGTGCCACTGAGTTGTTTCCAACTCATAGCGACCCTGTGTAGGGTTACCAAGGAGCAGCTGGTAGGTTGAACTGATGATCTTGTAGATCACAGTCCAGTGCTGATCTTAATAGTGCTACACCAGGATCCTGCTGGGGGCGGGGCGGGGGTTAAAAGTTTGTGGAAAATGGAATTACACTTGGTCTCGAGACCATGTGGAGCCCTAGTGTGGCACTGTGGGATAAAGCATTGGACTGTCATGTTTATTTTTTTCCCATAGGTATCATCTAGTTGCTTATATCTCATATTGTTGTTGTTAAGTGCCATTAAGTTGGTTCCGACCCATAACGACCCTGTATAGGGTTTCCGAGGAGTGGCTGGTGAGTTTGAACCGCCGAGTTTGCTGTTTAAACTGACTTTGCAGTCAAGAGATTATCCTACTGCGCCATACCAGGACTCCTGTTTAAAACTCACAAGGAGCCTTCTATGCAGCAGAATTAAATGCCAAGTTCTGTTACATCTTCACAATCATTACCATGAGTGGTGAAGGACCTTGAGCCTGATCAACCTAATGGCATTGCAAGTACCCCCGCCCAAATCGCCATACCCCCGCCCCAAATCTCCATACCCCCGCCCATTGTAAACTCACCAGAACTGTACCCAGACCACAAAGCCTTTAAATACCCCAGTCTGGAAGAGAACAGATGGGCTCTTGGTCTCCTTTGGTGACATAAGGGTACCCCCTCCCAGGTTTACTCTCAATAAACCGGCCTGCTGTTGAAGCCAAGACTCTCTCCTTCGTCTCTTTCTTTTCTTTATAAGTAGGCTTCAAAAAATTCATAGGAAAATGGAATTAAAAGATAATATTTTTTTCATGAATTTTTGAAGCACCATTGTATGTTTTAACTCATTGCTGAGTTATTGTATCAGTCTGTCATGTCGAAGCTCTTCTTCTTATTCATTGACCCTATACTATGCCAACCAGGATGTATTTTTCCATGAGCTGGTCCTTCCTGATAATGTGTTCATTAATTGGACAGTTTGTGGTATATTCAACATTCTTCATCAATACTATTCTTCAATGCATCATTTTTTCTTTAGCCTTTATCCACTGTTCAGCTTTTCTATACATATGAGGTGATGGAAAATACTGTGGCTTGAGTTAGGCACACTTAAGTCCTTAAAGTGACATATTTGCCTTTTTTTAAAAAAAAAAAAAAAAAAAAAAAGATTTTATTTTGCATTGAGTGATAGCTTACATGGTAGAAATCAGTGTTTTGCTCTCATCCTGTCGTATTTTATTTCAATGCAATGATTGCAATCCCCTCCATGCATCATCATTCAACAGTATTTGCTTCTATTCCCTCTGTTTTGTTGTTTGTTTTTTTGATGTGCACAAAAACAATCAGGAAAGATAATCATTAAACAACCAAAGGGCACATTCTATAAGCCTGCCTCCTGGCCACCAGCACACAGTCTTTCTGTTTCCATGAGTCTAGAGTTCTCAGCTGTTCTCTCTCTCTGTGTCATCTCTGGTGTCACTGCTTCTCTGGATGTTGTGGTCAGGTGCCATCGAGTCAGAACTGACTCATAGCTACCCCATGCACAGCAGAACGAAACAATGCCCGATCCTGGGCCAACCTCACTACTGCTGCCACACTTAACGCCATCAATGATGCCACCGGGCTGATCCATCTCATTGGGGGCCTTCCTCTTTTTCTCTGACCCTCCATCTTACACAGCATGACATCCTTCTCCAGTGACTGTTCCCTCCTGACAATATGTCCAAAGTATCAGAGACGAAGTTTAGCCATTCTGGCCTCCAAGGAGCACTCTGGTTGCACTTCTTCCAAAACAGATCTATTGGTTGTTTTGGCAGTCCATGGAACTTTTAGTATTCTTCTCCAACACCACAACTCAAAAGCATCAATTCTTCTACGATCTTCCTTATTCACTGTCCAGCTATCACATCCATATGAGGTTATTGAAAATACCATGGCTTGGGTCAGGCACACCTTGGTCCTTAAGCTGACATCTTTGCTCTTCAACACTTTTAAAAGTTCCTGTGCAACAGATTTGCCCAATGCAATACGTCGTCTGATCTCTTGACTACTGCTTCCACTTTCAAGAAAGTGAGGTGGCACAAGAGGCACTCACTCATCTCTGCCAAGACATTTGGAAGACAACTATCTGGCCGACTGATTGGAAGAGATCCATATTTGTGTCTATTCCAAAGAGAGGTGACCCAACGAAATGCGGAAATCATCGGACAATCTCTTTGATATCTCAAGCGAGTAAAGTTTTGCTAAAGGTAATACAGAAATGGCTACAATCGTACATTGACAGAGAACTTCCAGAGGTTCAAGCTGGATTCAGAAGAGGCCATGGAACGAGAGATATCATTGCTGATGTCTGGTGGATCTTGGCTGAAAGCAGAGACTATCAGAAAGATGTTTACCTAAGCTTCTCTGGATAGGGTCTCACATTTCACTCATGCTCTTCTCCCTTGATGGTCCTAGGGTCTCTGTTCCTGGAATGTTGAATTAACTACTCCCCCTTTATGTTACCAAACTACTACATTTACAGTTGTGACAGTCGCAATTAGTCATGATAACAGTTACTCACTATTGAATCATAAGAATCTTATCCCCATCTCCTTTCACCAGATCCCTCTAGACATGATGAAATTTATTCAGTGGGGATTCTACTGTCCATTGCACACTCTGAAACTAAACTACCTCATGAAAACTTATAAGCCAGCCACTTCATGCCTTTATAGCTGCTCCCCACCCCATACTTTGGTAGCCAGACATGTTTGCTTTTGATGTTATACATTAAAAAGTTTCTTGAAGAAGATTTGCCCAATATGATACATCATTTGGTTTCTTGACTGCTGTTTCCATGGTGTTGATTGATAATTTCAATATCTTCTCCTTTTTTGAGGTTGTATATCAGTATGTTGCTCACTGTTATATCTGTTTGAGCTCATTATTGTAATTATAGCAAGAAGTAATTTATAGATATTTTAGAGTGAATGGATGGATGAATGAAACATTTTTCTGATGATATTGTCATTGTTAAGGGCTTCCAGTACATTCTGACTCATAGTGACCTTGTATAGGGTTTCCGAGGAGTGATAGGTGATTTTGTCCCACCAACCCTGTAGTTCAAACTGACCTTGAAGTTGAATGCTTATCTTACAGCACTGCAATTATATATCAAGACTAAGTTAAAATGCTGTTGAAAATTATTAGGTTCTCTACTAGGGTATCAAGGATAAAAAACAAAACAAAACAATTAAAAATAACAGACACTTACAAAGATAGAAACTAGAATCCCTATCTGTTGCTGATGGGATGCAAAATGATACATGCTTTGTGGAAAACAGTGTGACACTTGCCCAAAAAACTAAAACTAGAACTATCATATAATCCAATAATGTCATTTCCAGGAATATACCCAAGGGTCTTAAAAGCTGTGATATGGTAAGACAGATGTAAACCACTGTTCATTATGACACAATTCACAATAGCCCAAAAGTAGAAATAACTTAAATGTCTATCTCCAAATGAATGTATAAAAAAAATAAGGTACATACATAAAACAGAATACTGCTGAGACAGAAAGTGCAATGAAGTCCCTGATACCTGTTTCAGTGTAGGTAGAGTTTGAAGGCATTATGTTAAGTGAAATAAGTCAATGACAACAGGACAAATATTTGTTGGTCTCAATTATGTAAAAAGCAAAGACCAGGAAAATGTATATAGAGCCTATTTACTAATAAGTAGCAGCGGTGGGAAGTTTTTTGTTATAAAGCACTGAGTTTCTGTTTATGGTGATAAGGAATTTGAATAAAGGGCAATGATTCCAGAACCAACTAATGCTATTGTCAATAAGTTGCACAGCTGTCAAAATTGATGTAGCAAATGTTCTGTGATCTATGCTTTTATTTATAAGAAAAAAAAAGGGCACCTACATAGACTCCTTATATCCAAAACACCACATGGGATTTTGTTTCTTATTTTGAAGGTATAAGGTCATGGTCTCAGGGAACATCCCACTAATTGATCTAATATTTTTAATACTTCTGCTCTACTTCCTAGTTCATTGAATAGCGACTGATGTCTTAAAAACTTGCAAGTTCCATCTAAGGTACAATAATTGGCCTCTGTTAACCTGAAGCAACAGAAGAAATTCAGTATGTTTATTTCCTTTCATGAACTATGAGACTGGAGGAACTAGATGGTGCCTGGCTATCATTACTGAACAGTTTGATCAAGATGCTATAGAAGGATCCTGATTAGAACAGAATTCCATATTCTCATGGAATTGAGAATTTTTTAAATCTATTAATGGACCAGAGAAACTGTCGTATTGAAATAATCTTTAAACCTTAAGTCTTAAATTAAACAAACAAACAAAAAAAAACCATATCATGGAGTCTTATTTAAATCAAACAATAGACTAGCATATTAAGTAACAAATGTTTGCCATGCACATCCTGTTCTTTTGAAGAACTATCTATGTAGGATCAAACTAACAAGAACTAAAACGATCATACTGGTAGTTTAGGAAGCAGTGACTTGATGTTAATAGGAGAAATTTTCTGGAAAGGTGGGTGAGAATACACAACTTAAAAAACTTAATCAGTAGCACTGAATTGTCCATGTAAACATTGTTGAATTAATGTGTGTTTTATTATATATACTTTCAGCAACAATAAAAAATTTGTTAGTCTCTACTTTTTATTAAGTTATTTAGTCTTAAAATAGCCATTTAGTTTACTTTTCTAAACAAGTGGTTTCTTTTCTTCTGCCAATACATTTGTTTTTAACTCAACTAAAACTGGGTAAAATGAAGTAAATTATGAATATTACATTTTCTTTTTGGTTTTCTGTACTATAGAATGAAGTCATACTCATACTCATTATTTTTAGATTTTAGGCCACATCTGTAATGGTAGACTCCTGTTAGACTTTAAAACAATAGTTTGAGAAGGAAAACTGGAGAAAATAACTTTTTCCTAGTGAAAAATTGTACTTTGAGTCTCTGAATGCCCCCCCCCCCCAATGATTCAATATCATTCCCAACTGCTTCAAAGAGTGAAAAGCAAGGTTTTGTGGCTTTTCCTTGGGAATGCTGCTTAGTAGGTACCAAAACATATTTAGCAGGTGGTAAGTAATTTCCGTCTTAATGAAAATCTTTTTAAAGTCGGATAACATAAGGTTTTGCCATCTGTGTGTATCCAGGTTGGAGAAATCTAAAAGAAGTTCTATGAAACAAAAAGTTAGATGTTGTTCAACACCAGTGTTAACTACCTGAATGAAGTACTGTATTAAACATAAAAATAGAGAGATTCTAAATACCAGCAAATAAATCTACAATATTTTCTAAATTATATTTCTAAATTTGGATTAGAAGATATTTTAAAGCATTGCTCATGAGGGATTTATTTTAAATTATGTGATTTTAATCTAAGAAATCTTAAAGCCTACCTGAGAGTTTTCTCAGAGGAGAAATACAAAATGCATGTTTGAAGACCCAGAATGTTATACACAATTTGTACTTGCTAACATTTCTCTTTTACAAATCATCAATGAGTACTTCCCTATACAATCTTTATTTCCAGCTTTTGCTCTGATAAGAATTTAGACTTTATTATGTAACTTCTTTTTCACTGAATGCAAAAGTTAGATACTTTTCATCTTGTTGGTGACATCAAAATTTTAGTACATCTTTTCCTTTGTTTTTTTTTAAATGCGAAAGTATTGTGAGACATTTAAAAATTTGTATTTTAGGAAATGAATAACTCTCATTGGTTTTCAAAGTTGCTTCCTAAGTCTTATGATATATGTCATAAATTCAACTACAAATTGGACTATTTATCACATTCTAAATGTCTAAAAGGATTGAGCATACCATAAAACTCAATTAGAATAAAAACTGAGCCAAAAGAAAATAAATTTTGTATGACTCACAATAAAATAATAAGTACAGAAGATGAATTGTTGTTGTTGTTAAATGCTATCGAGTCAGTTCTGACCCTGTTTAGGATTTCCAAGGAGCAACTGGTGAACTTGAACTGCCAGTCTTGTAGTTCAAATGGCTTTGCAGTCTGGCACATTAACCCACAGTGCCACACCAGAAGATGAATGATGACAAGGAAAAGTGAGGAACAGAAAGAGAATGTGTAGGTAAGAATGAAGAAAGGAGAAAGGGATCTAAACATAAAAAATTAGCAAACTCAATATGTGACATGATTTCAAATAAGGTTCCTTCCCAATTTATGTAGAAGAAAACACCACTTTATTAGAAATGATGATGACCTTTAGATATTCAGGGTATTTTGTTATGCCAATTATGTTTAAATTAAAGATATAACAAAGCTGATTATGCCAAATTGGGATTTACTAATTTTATGAGAAGGATAAGATAATTAGTATTAGATTATTTGTTTTTCCAAAAATTCCCTGATGATTTTTTTTTTTAAGTTGGCTTTAATCATTTTAATTGATAAAAAAAAGAGTTAAGTTCTTAATAATTGGAACAGGGATAAATAAATAAAACATGAAAAATTAAAAGTTGTTTTATATTGCAACTCTATCAAGCACAAAATTTAAATATTCATGAGACAAAATGCACTGTCATTGAGTTTATTCGGACTCTACTGTAGAACAGGGTAGAATTACCCAGAGCACTCCTAAGGCTACACATCTTTATGGGAGCCTCATCACACCAGGTGCCTCAGCTTTTTCCTGTAGTGTGACTTTTTGGTTCAAACTGCCAACTTTATGGTTAGCAGTTGAGCACTCTAAACACTATATTACCACGTCTCCTCATATTGATAAGTTGTTAAGTGTGGTTGTGTCAGTTCCCATTGATAGCGATCCTCTATAGGGCTTCCAGACAGCAGCTGGTGAGTTTGAACTGCCAACCTTGATGACTTTGACCAGGTTTTCTAGAGAAGCAAAACCAGTGGAACACATTCATGCATGAAAATAAAGAGAAGTTTATTATCTTAAAACTTTAGAGTTACATGTCCCCAGAGGAAGAGAGAGGAAGAGTCCCTCTGGCTTGTCCATTAAATTGGGAGCAGACCACACCTCCAAGGAAGCATCCTTTTAATTGATTGGCTGCTCATAGCTGTTCATCATAGAGTTAACTATGCTTGTATTAGGTTTCGTTACCTAATGGGAATAAGAACATTCCAATTGCTGAATCTTTGGAAATCCTAGCCTAGTTGACACAGAATCCTAACGTTTACAATCCACCCTTGTCAACTAAAAACCCATAAACTATATGCATAATCTCTTAAAAAAAGAAAAAGTAAAGCCATACTTGCACCTAAGATGATATAACTAAAAACGTACAACTGAAATACACTGGCCCCATTTTCATCTTAAATGTCACAAATCAACAAAGCAAACATATTTGATGCACACATGCAAAATGAAACAAAAATATACATTGATTCAAAAGTCCAAACGGAACATTGTGCAAGCCAGCTTTCTGTTCCTAGGCACACAGCCTTACTCAGTCCATGGACCTAAAGTCCTTAGCTGCTTTGTCTTTCCATGCCATTGCCTTACCCCTGTTTCTGCTGTTGAGCTTTTCCAGGCACCATCCCAAGCTCCACTCATGCTCTTTCTTCTTGATAGTCCTTGGATCATCTGTTCCTGAAATAAAAGACAACAGCACCTTCCCTTTAGTTACACATCTTCTATAATTACAGTTTTGACAATTAATCTTGCTAAACATTTTTCACAATTGAAATCATAAAATCCTATCAACATTATCCCTCACTGCCCCTTCACCAGACCCATCTGGAAAACAAGAAAACTAGTCAGTGTGTATTCTATGTTGTTGTAAACTGCCATTGAGTCAATTCCAACCCATAGTAACCCTGTAAGGGTTTCCGAGGAGCAGCTGGTGAGCTTGAACTGCCAACCTTGCATTTCAAACGGCTTTGCAGTCCGACACATTAACCCGCAGCGCCACATCAGGACTCCCTTAATTCTGAAACTAAGCACACCCATGAAAGCTTGCTAAGTCAAATGGGTGGCAGCTACATATTTGGGAGTTCACACATACCTCCTCCTTGAACTTCAAATTAGCTGGCACCCTCACTCTCAGCCCCCTTGGGCTAGAGATCAGTGTCCCTGGGCTCTGGAGTTCAAACAACTCCTTAAATTTCAGACAAGTCAGCTTTCCTGCTACTCTAACTCAAGGGCAATGGGTGACAATAGAACATGTCCAAACTTACCTAATGTTTTCATTGCTGCATTTCTCCTGATTCCACTGTCAGGTAGATCCAGGTGTTACCAAGCATGTGTAGGTAGGACTCACTGGTTCCCTTTAACTTTCTTTTCTTCTTGTTTTAAAAAAAATGTATTGTGTATTATGTGGGTTTACATGGGAGAACATCAGTTTTACATTCATCCTATCGTATTTCGTTTCATTGCAATGATTACAATCCCTTCCATGCATCATCAAATAACCAAAGAGTACACAACACAGCCCCCTCCCCTGCCTGTCAGCACACAGCCCCTCCCCATCCCTGAGTCCTATGTCCCTAGCCACTCCATCTGTCCACATCCTCATCTCTGTCTTCATGGCTGACGTCACTGCCTTTCTGGGAGCGGTCACGCTCTCCGCTCTTCTCACTTGATGGTCCCAGGGACCTCTGCTCTTGGGCTGCAAAATCAATCACTCTCCTCCTTTTGTCAAAAAGCATCTACCTCTACATTTCAGAGCCTCACAGTCAGTACTGATAGCAGTTATTCACTATTTTACCGCAAGTGTGTTATCCCCATTTCCTTTCACAAGCCCAGTCCCAACAGGTTGGAAATCATTCAGTGGAGGTTCTACCTACCATTGCACCGTCTGGAACTAGGCTCCCTCTTGAAAGCTTGTAAGCCAGTCA
>NW_006408736.1:4471432-4473845 GCF_000296735.1 Chrysochloris asiatica
CTTGCTGTAAAGATTTGTTCCCTTTTTTGAACTACTACATCCATACGTATATATAGGTAAAGTTCATCAAATTGTAGTGGGTTACTTTTTTTTTTTCCCTTCCCTCTTCTTTCTTCTTCTAGTTGAGTTCTGATCATCCAGCCATCGAAGCCACATCAAGTGGGTACTATCTGCAAGAATGGGTGTTCTTGCGTGTCTCCCCTCACTTCGTATCAGCTGGATGCTTCATTCTCCACTCTAATTCTCTGTGGCCATGTGACTGCCTCTGGGCCCAGGAGTCTTTGGGTCTTGCTATAACTACTGGCAATCCAGGTCTCCTCCTGGGTTCACAGGAGTCTGTTGAATGTGGTCAGACTTAGATCCAAACTTCATTGCTGCTTGTGTATTCCCCTTGAGTCTTAGTCTTGGAAGGAAGTTTGCTCTGAGGGGAGCTGACAACTTGCCTTGATGGCTCCTGGGTGAACAGCTTACTTGTTCTTATAGCAATCAATCATACTGCCAATATTGTTTCTGATTTTTCCTGCTGGTCTTTCTTCATGAATTATCTTCTG
Source organism: Chrysochloris asiatica (assembly GCF_000296735.1). NCBI lineage: Eukaryota > Metazoa > Chordata > Mammalia > Afrosoricida > Chrysochloridae > Chrysochloris > Chrysochloris asiatica. The sequence continues at coordinate 4,471,984 of NW_006408736.1, forward strand.
TTCTTCTAGCTGCTTGTTCTACTTGTCCTTTCCAGTGGAAATTTCCCACCTCAGACAATTGTGGATGGGATTCTGGTTTCCACCTATGGTCTTATGCAATGCACAAGCTCCACAGGAGGTCTCTTTCACTGGGCAATTTCTAACCCCTTTTAAGGTATTCCAATCAAGTATAGACTAAAGATGGGCTTAAAAGCTTTCTGTTGTGATGTTTCTGGCTATTCCTCCTCCTGCCCTCAAGTGTCTATTTCACAATGATAAGCAAGGGAAACCAAGATTCAAAAGACAACCAAGCATCTTAACATTATTTCCCTCCTTTTACCCTTTCAAACCATGCCTCAATCCCTGTATTCCGAAGCCCTGTTATTCCAAGGTTGTGCATACATCATCATTTACCTCTGTCCTACTTAGCCCTTGCGAACCTGCCTAACTCTTCTCCCATTCGCCTTGTTCTTCTAGTCTCCTCACCCTTCTTGTGTATTGTCTGCCCACACCCATAGCACCCAAGCTTTCCTGTGTCTATTCCCTACCCTGTGCTCTGTCTTCCCCTCCCTCCCCTCCTCTCATCCCATATGTCCTGGTGATCAACAATTATATATATAGTTTTTTCCCCCTTTTGAGTGGGTTATTTTTCTTAGTCTTTTACAATAATGGTCTTATGCAGTATTTCTCCTTTTGTGACTGAAATTAGTCAGCATAATGTTCTCAAGTTTCATACATGTTATGCGGTAGCGTGCATCTTCCTTGTTGTTCTTCAAGGTAGCGTAATATTCCACTGTGTGTATGTAACACAGTTTGTTTATCCTTTCTTCAATTGATGGGTATTTAGGCTGTCTCCATATTTTTGCTATTGTAAATAGTGCTGCTTGAACATTAGTGTGCCTATATCTAATTGTGTTATGGCTTGTATTTCTTGTGGGTAAATACGAAGTAGAGGAATTGCTTCTGGAAGTGCTTTTTCTCTGATGGGCCAACTTTCCCTGCCTTGATGTTCCTGAAACTCAAAATGCCAAACAGTCTGTTTTTTTCTCTGCAAGAATGTCCTGTTCTCCAAGGTGTTCAGTGTTGGTCTGCTTATCTGTTCAAATGCGAATGTTCCCACTCTGAAGGTTCTGAGTAGGTCTCAGGATTCCACCCAAAACCCTATAGTCTACAAAGGCTTAAAGCAAAAAGGCTATTTTTTTTGTGGGCAACTTCCAACTCCTCTTTTAGCAAATTCAATCAAGTATACACTGAAGGTGGGCTTATAAACTCTCTGTAATCATAATTCCCAATATTCCTATCAAACATGTATGTCTATTTTATAATAAGCAGGAGAAACTGATATCCAAAAAGCAATCAAACACATGAACCTTTAAAGAAAACTCAAATTCAGTCTTTTCTTCCTTGGATCATTATGATTGTTAAGTGCCTTCAAATTGATTCTTACTAATAGGACCCTGTAAGGGGTCTCCGAGGAGTGGCTGGTATGTTTGAACCATCAAGCTTGCAATTCAAACCGATCTTGCAGTCCAACACATTAACCCACAGAGCCACACCAGGACTAGCTCTTTGCATCTGCATGTAGCCTTGGGCCCCTGGCAGGGTAGATTCCAGTGGACCCAGGCCCAATATCAGCTATACTTTTTAACCAGCATGTCATTGACTCCAGGCAACTCCAGAAACTGCAGCTCTCCCCTACACAGAAATATTTTATCCCATGACCCTTTGCTATTTCCCCCACAAAACCTCACAATTTCATAGGTCTGGAACCATTGCAATGAATCCTACTCACAGTGCCAGCTGCTTAAATCAAGTGAGGACCATGTTTGACTTCCTCAGACTCCACAAGAGGGAAAGAGGACCAAACTCAAAATCAGCCCAAG
>NW_006408736.1:4474163-4515876 GCF_000296735.1 Chrysochloris asiatica
CCCAATTTGTAAACACTACACTACCAGAGCTCCTTACCACATGTCTTAGGTGGTAAAAGAAGCAAAAATAGTGAAACATTATCTATCTATCTATCTATCTATCTATCTATCTATCTATCTATCTATCTATCTATCTATCCATCTAAAGAGAAGCTTATTATCTAACAATTGTAGTGCCACAGGCCCCCAAAAGAAGAGAAAGCATTATATTGGGAGCAATCCGCACCCCTAGGGAAGCATCCCTTTAATTGTATGGCTCATAGCTGCCCATCATAGAGTTAACTATGCCTGTATTAGGTTTCATCACCATGGGAATAAGCACATTCCAACAGTTAAACCTCTGGAAACATTGGCCTAACTCAGAATCATAAGCATTACACTTGTGATTAGCATCCCAGTTTTTATCCTACAGTGCCACACCAGGACTTTTATGAAAGTATTGTGTGAATTCGTTTTTGTTGTTGTTAAGTGCCATGGAGTCCTTTCCAATCCATAGCGACCCTGTCTTTTTTCTCACCAATATAGTTTACAATTTTCTTAAACCTTCTCCTTAGTAAGCACCTATTGTCATACTGTGTCATTTTATAAATTCTATCATTTATACCCCTTTGGCATACCAAAAAACAGTTGTCTTAATCTGCTGAGCTGACTTTTCTGCCTTAAATTTAACTGGCCAAGCAGATCCCCTTAAAAGCCAATATTTTGATTGGACCTTTAACAAAAAAAGATACACCTTAATGATATTCCAACAAGTGAATTACCGGGAGAGCTTGTTCACAGCCATCAACTGATTACAAAGACATGTTTAAACATGGTTTGTCTGGAATAAACTCATGCATGTATGAACTGGAAGTCTAATAGTAATAATTGTTTAGTTATCTTCATATTTCTCTGTAGATAAACACTTTTTAAATATTTTTCTTGTTCTACAATGGTAACCTAGGTCTGTTTTATGTCTTTCAGCTCTGCCTGCCTACTAGAATGAGGAAGTTATTTTTCAGGAGTAGGACTTGTTAGTTGAATTAGAGCAGAGAAGGAAGAACTTTAGGAATGGATTTTTAAATAATCATCCTAGTTAATTATTTTCAGGAGTACTTTTTAATTGAAAATAATTTGGGGCCGTGACAGTCATGTACTTGTCCTGTAATAGAAGTAAATCATGCAATTCAGTCAGCCAGCTATGTGTGACAATGAAAGAACCGTGAGTGTTGGCTATGATGTCTGCAAAGTGATGTGGGGGTCTCATTTAATGAGCAATTTAATCTAACATTTGTTGACAATTTAAATATGTTCCAGGCTCTCTGTCAAGCTGGTATATAGTGTAATATTATGAATTAGACAAAGCCTCTGCTTTCAAGTACACAGAAACAGGGGTTGCCCTGTTTTTGGTAAAGTGCCATCAAGGAAGTTCTGCATCACTGCAACCCTATGCACAACAGAACACAACACTGCCCGGTTCTACACCATTCTCACAATTGTTGTCATGTTTGGGCCAGTTGTTACTGCCACAGTATCAATTCTTCTTGTTGGGGGTTTTCTTCTTCCTCACTGGCCTTCTTCTACTTTACGAAAAGGTTGGCATAGGAAACATGAAACGTAATGAAGAACATGTCAACTTAAGGGTAGTTCCAGACGTATATCCTTTTCCAAGAGAAATGATTACAGAGAACAAGGCAAGTGTCACACCAGTACCATCTCACCATATCTTCTCACACTTGTTCCTAAACCTGCCAGCTCTTAGTCACCTACCCAAAGTATATTTAAGCAAAACATGCTAGCCACCTCCACCTTCACCCTGTGACATCTAGTTGCACAGATTTTCCAAACCAGTGACTACTGGATTGCAGTCTACTAATTTGCCACAAGGAGTTCTGGTGTGGTACTGTAGGATAAGCACTGGACTGCTATTTACAAGGTCAAAGGTTCAGACCTACCAGCCGTACCTTGGAAACCCTATACAGAGTCACTATGATTCAAAAGTGTCTCAACGGCACTTAACAACAGCAATTTGTCACAATAGTAAGGTTCTTGATTTGTAGTGGACCAACAATTGACCTTTCATCTTAAGAATTAAGTGAATCCTTACATATATTTGAGATTATGACTAATATGACACTGAAGACAAAGAAAATAATCAGAAGACATGCAAGAGTTTGACAACTTTGTTTCTTCATGTACATATAGAATCATTATGTGGCTTAAATTTTTTAACATTTTTTATCCTTGGATCCTGATTAATGTTTTACATGATTTCTAGGAATAATTTAATATACATAACAACTTTTTAAAAAATCCTTTCAAAGTTGACCTAGTTGTACAAATTATAAGTTAGTCAATGTTTCCTTTTTAAAAACTAATTTAATTAGGAACCATATAATGATTCTGTTACCACAAAGTGAGCAAATATTCAAAATATTTAAAAATATATTTTATCCCATTTAAGAAAAAAATTCTCTCCATAAATACAATTATTCTTACAAAAAATGACCTTGTCTGCTTGTATTAGTTTAGAAATTAACATAAACCCAAAGCATTATTATTATTTATTATTCATTAAAACTAATGTAAAATATTCTGCTGTTCTTAGCGCTTGAAAGGTAAATTTTCTTGAAAACTTAAGATGATTTCTACCCTAAGTAAAGATCTTTTGGGGTTGTTTTTAAGGGCCATCAAGTCATTTCCTACCCATAATGATCCTGTATAGGGTTTCCAAGGAGCGGCTGGTGGGTTTGAACCACCAACCTTTTGGTTAGCAGTCCAGCGCTTATCCTACAGTGCCACACTGGGACTCCTAGGTAAAATGGAACATAGTAAAATCATACTAAAATCAAATAGGTAATATGTTGTTGTTGTGTGCTGTTGAGTTAGTTCCAACACATAGCGATCCTGTACAGGGTTTCGAGGCTAGAAATATTTATTATTGTTGTTGTTGTTGTTAAGTGCCATCGAGTCGGGTCCGACCCATAGCGACCCTGTACAGGGTTTCCTAGGGTGTAAATCTTTACAGGAGTAGAAAGCCTCATCTTTCTCCCGCGGAGCGGCTGGTAGTTTCGAAACCGCTGATCTTAGGTTCGCAGCCCGATTCGTAACCACTACGCTACCAGAGCTCCAGAAATATTTATAGGAACAGAAATTCCCGTTTTTCTACCACAGAATGACTGGTGGATTCAAACTGCTGACCTTGCAGTTAACAGCCCAATTTATAACCCACTACACCATATTTTGATGTTTCAAGATGGTCTTAATAAATTGTAAGGAAGAAAAGAATGTTTTGAGCAAGAAGGTTGGTCTGGAAAATCAAATTATAGGTAACATACAGGAATCTTTAAAGGGGAAATAATTTTCTGTACACAGATACAAGTTCTGTACAACAACAGGATGGAAATCTATAAAAGTAAAATGATATATGCTTTTTGTTTGATTTTCAAAAGCTAAAACAGCAGTCTTGTAATTGCAGATGGTTTTAATGAGTCCCATGAAGTCTGAATACCTTGATTACTATTGTATTTATGATCAAGAATGCTTCTGATTCTTATCTTAATTGTGTATATGCTACATGTGGTTGTTGTTAAGTGCCATTGAGTAGACTCAGACCCACAGTAACCTTGAATGGTAAGGGTGGGGAAGGTCTGGACTTTGCACCATGTATTGTTATTGTTAAGTGCCATAGAGTGATACCTACCCATAGTGACCCTCCATAAGGTTTCTGAGGAGGAGCAGCTGGTAAGCTTGAACTGCCAACCTTGCATTTCAACTGATTCTGCACTTCAGCACATTAACCCACAGTATTAAACCAGGACCTCAGGTTATATTGTTGTTGTTGTTAAGTGCCATTGAGTCGATTCTGACCCATAGCGACCCTGTTTCCAAGGAGCAGATGGTGAGCTTGAACCATTGTCCTTGTAATTCAAATGACTTTGCAGTCTGATGCATTAGCCTGCAGTGCCACACCAGGACTCCCTTGAAATCACTTGGTCTGTCCCTGTCAAGACAACCACAGTTCCAACCATCGTATTTAGGGATGAGATAATTAAATGTTTGTCCAAATATATCAGGCTAAATTTTCAGTTGATAATTTTGTGGCCTGTGAATGATGCTATAACTTTTGGCAGAAAAAATGTTCCCCACCTCTTTTGTATAGGGTTTCTGAGGAGTGGCCGCTGGATTTGAATGGCTTACCTTGTGGTTAGCAAGGCAGCGCTTATCCTACAGCACCACACCAGGACTCCTATGCTCTAACAGCTGAGAATATTACAATGAAGTAGTTATAGCTCCTGTTCTCATTTTACTTAACAAGTTCTAGCTTCTAAAACAAATGGTTTCTGCTTTAATTTCAGAGATTGGGATATTAAATAAGATGTGTTCTCTTTGTGAATACAGGACTCCTGGTGTGTCACTGTAGGATCTGCACAGGACTTCTAAATGCAAGGTCAACAGTTCAAAACTGATCTTTGGAAACCCGATTCAGAACCAACTTGACAGCACTTAACAGCAGTAACATTCTCATTGTGTTTTTAATTTTATGCAAAATAAAACTAAATCTAAAATAATGGGCTAAAATAATTAGAAGTAGGTAAAAACCTGTTTGGTGCCCAGCCCCTAGCAGCATGGGGTCTGTACCTTTAAAAATTTATAGCATTATATGTTTTTATTTTTAAAATGACATTTATGCTCTGAGTTAATGCTGGAAATTATCTTTCCTGATTTATTAATATACAATATACCTGAAAGAAAATTTTGAAAGAGTAAAATGCCTAAGGATCATTGAGATACATTGTTGTTGTTAAGTGCCATTGAGTCATTTCTGACTCATAGTGACTCTATATAGGGTTTCCAAAGAGTGGCTGATGAGTTTGAACCACTGACCTTGTGGTTCAAACTGACCTTGTGGTCAAGTGCTTATCAATAAGCACCACACCAAGACTCTTAAGAGATATGCTACATAACAATCACACATGTGTGTTGAGCTCAATGAGGTGGGACTTATTTAGCTCTGGTAAACTGTAAGGGTTTAAGAAGTTGTAAAGCACTTTCCCTAATCTCAAGGGGTAACAGTCTAGTTGATAAAATAAAAAATTAAAATATGGAAGTATCAATGAAATAGTTCTGTATTAACTAATGAATACAAATATGTAGTGAATGAATATTTATATACTGTACTATGTTGACCATAATTGCAAAAATGATTCATAAAAAGGAAAAATCACTTAAGAATGCTGATTTAAGAAAGGAATTGTATAGCAATTGGTATAAATGATTTTGCCACCTGGGTAAGATTTAGTTAGCAAGAATAGGGGAAGATAGGACATTTCTTGCATATGATCTAAGGTAAGTAAAAGCAACAAGACATATACTTGAATGTCTGTGAAGGATTCAGTTTGGGAAATGATACTTTAAGAGAATAGATATCTGGACAGAAGAAAAATCAATCTCTAGGATACCCTGTGTAATTGGGAGGGTTACATGTCAGGAACTTGTGCTGAGTAAATTTGATAATTGTGTCCAGAGTTGGTAAGTGAACAACATACAGAAAAGTAGAAGGAAACCATAGACTATGCATTTGTAAATTGACAACGACTCCACAGGAGACGGGTCAAATTGTATTTTGCTCTGTGGCACTGTAGGATTAAACACTAGACCGCAGGACCAGTTCTAACCCAAAGTTGGTGGATCGAACTCACCAGTCACTCCTTGGAAACCCTATACAGGATTGCTATGAGTTGCAACCAGCTAGACGGTACTTAATAACAGCAATGAATCTAATACAGAATTGTCCTATGTTTAAAGAAGTTAATAGGGGATAGTTTTCTTTTGTTTTATGAATTTTAATTAATTTTTGTCTCTAATAAGCTTTAGGAGTCCTGGTGTAGTGCTGTGGGTTAATGTGCTGTATTACAAAGTTAGTTTGAACTGCAAGGTCAGCGGTTTGAGCTCACTAGCTGCTTCTTGGAAACACTATACAGGGTCGCTATGGGTAGGATCTGACTGAACAGCACTTAACAACAACAGTAATAAGCTTTAACTGCCTCTTTCATGAATAACTATATAATTGTACTTGTTTCATACCAGAAAACTAGTGAAACTGATCATAAGAGGCTCAAATATTGCAAGCTTCTGTCAATATATGGAGTCCTGGTGTGCTGCTGTAGGGTTAGCACTGAACTGTGGTTCAAACTGATAAGCTGCTCTGCAGAACCGTATACAGGTTCACTGTTATATGGAACTGACTCGACAGCACCTAACAACAATACTGCCAGAATTTAAACTGTTGGATCCGGAAAAAGAAATATGTGATTAAGAAGATAGCATCAATTAATACAGTTCATTTAGAACATTTTATAGCTTTTGGACTGCATGAGTTGCTTTTTGAATAACTTCATAAAATAATGCCATTTCTCATTCTATGCACAGCATTTGGATTCTCTTTTTAGAAAATATACCTTTAGCACTTTTCAGAATATGAAATACACTAAGTCCACAGGTTATGAACTGCTGATGTTTTGAAAATTCTCACTTGCCTTTTCATGTTTTGTAGATTTGCTGACACTTTAATGAAACACTATTTGTAACAAATTCATTAATGTCACTGTCACTTGATGCATATGCAGCTTTTAAATCATTGAAGAGGTTGTTAGCCTTTTCTAATACTAAAATAAGGATCAATAAGAACACCATATAGACATTTTCTGACTTACTACAAATTCAACATAGTTACACTTAAAAATGAGACTTTTGATAACCCTGGGGACTGCTTGTAATGTGAGTTCACAGAAATAACTCATTCATTTCCTAGACTTATCAGGTACTGTTCATAACTTTTTACTTTTAAAGATTCTGGATAAAATGACTACTCCAGAGCTACTGGTGAGAAAAAAACAAATTATTACTAAAAATTCAGTCTCCTAACAGAACTTCTTAAAATTAGTAGAACTTTTTTCGCTGTGTAACTGTTAAGTCTTCTGCCCTCCTGTTTATAGATACATGATGCCTGCTCTATACCAAGTCTTGTTCTTAAGAGTTTATAGCACAGAGATAAAAATTTAAATAGGCAATGATCATAATGCTAAAATGTTAGTGTTGTAATAGATGAATGCATTGAATGCAGCATGAGCTCTTTGTTAAGGTGTAGAGAACAACATTGTAGGTGAGAAGAAGCTTTGTGGGAAGGCAGTTCTGAGGTGTCAGTGAAGGTTTTACAAGACATTGCTTAAGTGTTTCTTTGCAATGTTGACTACAGAGGAAGACAGGAAAGAGAAGTGTGTATCTATGAGCACTCATTAAATATTTGCTGAAAATATGTTTTAATTCTCAGACTTTCATATTGTAACATAGCTTTAATTGAGTATTCTTCATATAGGAAAAGTTTCACTATGTCAAATATACTACAAACATTTCCCCAAAACTCATTGTTTTAAAAATTCAGAGATGAAGAATTATTGAAATTAGCATTAGTTATATTGAGCAGTAAAGATATTTCCATCAGTATTAAATGAAATGGTATAAATGTTTATGGAGCTTCACTAGGGTAATGTGAAAATTCATAAATGTAAAATTAAGTTTTAAGTGAAGAAGACTCTTGATATGTATCTTGGGATAATTTTATCAGTTTAGTGTAGTTTTGACTAAATTTTTAAAAGTATGTGAGGCCATGATTTAAGAAATATGAAGAAGTGTATGGCATGTGATGTTAAAAATAATATCTCTTTTAGACATTACCTTGATGCTAAATGATCTGAATTCTGCCAGGAAATTGGAGATTAGAATAACTTCAAGTCTTTGGACAAGATTGTAAGTGATTTTGTGGAACAATGGCTAAGCTACCACTTAAAAAGTGCCATTGATCCTCAAAACAGAGTTTGTATGAGTGAAATTTTAACAAAGGAAATTTTAAAGAAGGATTATTTTTTACAGTTGTTGTTAAGTGCCATCGAGTCAGTTCCGACCTGTAGTGACCCTCTATAGGGTTTCCAAGGATCAGCTGGTGAGCTTGAACCACTTACCTTGCAGTTCAAACGACTTTGCAGTCTGGCACATTAACCCATAGCACCACACCAGGACTTCACTTTTTTGCAATAAATATGCCATAAACTATTTTCCCTCACATGAGCAAAAGATCAGAATAAAATTGATTGCCAATTAATTACACTGAAAAAAAATCTATCATGGCTATACAGAGCACTGATTCTTGTTGAATGCCTGAGCACATTTCAGTGTAAAAGTTGTCCCTGTTTAGATTAAAGAAAAACAATCATTTCCCAAAATATGTTGTTGTTGTTAAGTGCTGTTGAGTCTGTTACGACTCATAGCAACCCTGTGTAGGTTTTCTGAGAAGCAACTGATGAGTTTGAACTGCCAACATTTCAGTTCAAATGGATCTTGTGGTACAGAGCTCCACACTAGAACTCTATAATAGAGATGTCACTGTATCCTGGTATGGCACTGTAGGATAAATACTGGGCCACAAGGTTGGTTTGATCTGTAAGGTTGGTGGTTCAAATTCACCAGCCGCTCCTCAGAAACCTACAGAGGAATACTGTGAATTGGATCCAACTCGACAGCACTTAACAACAACATATCCCTTATCTATATGTGAGAATTTATTTCCATTATTTTTGTCTTTGTTGCTGAAGGAAGTTTTTTGGAACCGGAGAGAATGAGAATAAGTAAAAAACTATTGCATTAAACCTATATTGTTTTTTATGTTAAGTGTGTTGAGTTGGTTCCAACTCACAGCAATCCTGCATAGAGTTTCCCAGGAGCAGTTGGTGGGTTTGAACCACAAATCAGTTAGCAGTCCAGCGCTTATCTTACAGAGTCACACCAGGATCCATAAACTCATAGAAAGTTTTATTTTAAAAAATACCAAATGTAAAGCTATTAATAGTTTCTTAATATATTTTCCTTCTAGAAGGCAGTGTTTCCATTTTTCCAACCTTTCCCTAAAGAATTCTGTGTGGTTGATTTACACCATAACAAAATGGTACTAATGACATACTCAGGCGACTCTAATCATGTTCCTTTTAAATGTTTTCTGAATTTTTTGGGGAAAAAAAATTTGAAGTGACAAGACAGGTTGTAGAGTAGAATTCCCAAGAACATTCTCATAGGAGAGTTCTTGCTATTCTCAAAGAATGAGCAAGTGCATTGTCTTGATGGAAAGAGAAAAAAACTTCCTGTCATGACTTTCCTGACCAGTGTTCTATATTTTAAACTCTTCTTTTAGTAAGCCACCATGATAATTCTGTGTTCTTAATTAACCCTTTAGGAATACCCTCCAAAAGTCTTTATAACATTATGAGCTGACTTCTTTGCCTTGTAAATTGAAATCGTCCTGCAGATTCCTTGCAAATCACTGTTTTAATTGGACCTTTTAACTGGAAGACATTCTTACAAGATTAAGACAAGTGTATCATGGAGATAACATGTTTGTATTCATCCAGTGATGATAGAAACAATTTAAACATGCTTTCTTTGGAATAAAGTTTTGCATGTGTGAACTGGAACCCCCAGTAGCAATACTTTTTGACTAACATTTTTGTTGTCAAAGTGCTGTTGCGTCGGTTCCAACTCATAGTGACCCTGTTAGGGTTTCTGAGGAGCAACTGGTGGGTTTGAATTGCTGGTCTTGTGACTCACAGTCCAGCGCTGATCCTATAGCTTACAATTACTCTGAAATTCTATGATACGGAATGTGCCTTCAAATTTCTACTTAATTATAACAGAACAAGAAAGGAAACATTGGAATCACTGGTTTCTGAAGAGAAATTTTCATCTTCTCTAATACAATATTCCTTTCTTTTTTTCTTCTCGGTATTGTGGCTCTTGATTTCCCTGTCAGCTTCGTGTGTTTCTATTGCTTAGTGCATTTTTTTTCCTCCAATACTTTCTCATCCCTGCTTCCTACTCAGCTTACTCTCACCATCCCTCTCTAATTTCACTGGAAACCTACTTGAAAGAATTGTCTGCTTTCACGCTCTGTATTTCCTTCTCATCAGTTCTCCTGTTAATCTTTTACAACCTAGCTTTCTTCTATCACCAGCATTTTCATGATTTTCATCTCTCAGATTCATACATACTGACAATTTTTGGTGTCTTTAGAGGAATTATTTCAGTTGATCCATGCATGAAAAGTGTCGTTTGTATATTACCTAGAAGAATCTTTCTCTGAAACTACCGAGTTTACTCTCAGCTTCCTTTTAGGTACATCACCTGAATATCCTGAAAGCATCTTAAACTCAAGCCATCTGAAATCTAAAATTATGTTATTTTATACTTACAACTTTATTATCACTAATGTGCTTTTCTATCTGTAATGCCTTTTATTCTGTGAAGGGTACCTTAGCTTACTTGTATCTAAAATGGAAATCTTAGAATCACCCTCTTTTCCCTATTGTTCATATCACATGTTGTTTTTGTTGTTGTTGTTAAGTGCCGTCGAGTCAGTTCTGACTCATAGCGACCCTGTACAGTGTTTCTGAGGAGTGGTTGATGAGCTTGAACCACTGACCTTGCAGTCCAGAGCATTAACATGCAGTGCCATACCAGGAATTATATACTTATACAATCGATCTGAGTCCTATTTTATTAAGATTTACTGTCTAAAACTCAATACTGCCATTTAGTTCAGATGTTTCCTTTTACTGAGACTAATGTAATACATTCTTAATTCTGTGTTTTCCACGGTTATTTCTTGGCAAGCATCATATGACAATCTTGGAAATGTGATCTCCATTTTTCAACTGCATCTTTAATTTTCCATTTGATCTTGTCATACCTTGCACTTTATTTATGCAACACTATTTGCCCTATTTACCAGGCATCCAACTTGCTTTTTTTTTTTTTTTTAACATGCCTGTGCCTTCAATTGTGTGTCTTTCTATATAGATGCCCCTCCCTGTTTTACTTACCTTGAAAATTCCTTAACAGCACAATACCAAAGCCTTTTCTTTAGACTATCATACTTGTCTCAGATAGTTATATTTAATTTTATTAATTATTAAGTTTTGTTTTGTTTTTTCACTTTTTTATTATGGCGTCATATTAGCAGTTCCTTATATTGCTGTTACTAAAAATAAATTGCATATTTCCTAGGGAAAAGATTTATCTTAATTCTTTCACAAACACAATGCCTGAGTTCTGGTAGTGTAGTGGTTACGAATCGGGCTGCGAACCTTAAGGCCAGCAGTTCGAAACTACCAGCCACTCCGTAGGAGAAAGATGAAGCGTTCTGCTCCCGTAAAGATTTACAGTCTCGGAAACCCTGTACATAGTGACACCACATAGGATCTCCTTGGAGATCCTATGTGGTGTCACTATGAGTTGGAACCAATTCAACAGAACACAACAAAAACAAAGTCACTATTATAAATCTTTTATTGATACATGGTTCAAGATCAATAACTGCTCCTCGGAAACCATATACAGGGTCACTATGGATTGGAAACAACTCAAGTCCACTTAACAACAGCCATACTTTTGTACCAGTTCTTCAAATATACAGTGAATACACAAACTCCCTGATATGAAGCTTACATTCCAAAGGAGGATAGAGGCAATACATAATGAAATAAATAAATAAATAAATTTCTAATACTGATTTTGTTGTTGTGTGCTTTTGAGTTTGTGCCAACTCATAGTGACCCCATACAGGATTTCCAAGGAGAGGCTGATGGGTTTGAACTGCTGACCTTTTGGTTGGCAGTCTAGTGCTTATCCCTCAGTACCACACCAGGATATGTGCTTTAAAATGAAGGAACGAATGGTGTAGGCTGAGGAGTGATAAGGTTGAGGGAGGAAGGAAAGTTGCTTCCTGGGAAGTTACATTTATTTGTAGCATGAATAATGTGAAAGGGCAAAATTTGGGGTGAAGAGGCTGAAGAAAGAGCAAATATAAAATTCTTGAGGGAAGAATGAGTGCCTCATGTTGAAGAAAATGTACAAAGTGTTCAGAGAGGAGTAAAATGAGAAAAGCAGAAGACACCCTAATAGAAATTGAGTGTTGTAAATCTGAGAAAGGAGGATGGATTTTATTCTAAACATGAGAGGAGAACTTTGGAAAGTTTTGAACAAGAAGTTACACATTTTCAATTTCAAGATTGTTCTGGCTGCTCAAGAGAGTAAAAAGTCTTTTACACACTTGAGAACAGTTAGGAGAACTGTTAGGGGACCATTAAAATCTTCAGTCATAATAACAGTAGTTTGGACCATGGTTGTAACTGTGAAGATAATGTGGAGTAGTTAGATTTAAGATGTATTTTGAAGGTATATTCAATAGAAATAGTCAATGGATTAGATGTTGGGTATGAAAATGAGAAGAATAAAGAATAATTGCCAAGTTTTGGGCTTGAACAATGACAATAATGGAGAAAACTTCGAGGAAAATGTCACCTTTAGTTAACCTATCTGCTGCTTCTCTCATTAACTATGAATTTTACGAGGGCATGACCCTTAGCTTATTCATCTTTGTATATTTAATGCAGTGGGAACCAAAAATACGCTTTTAATAAAAATATTCACTCCTGATGTTAAATAAATAACAGAAAGCCTGTTATTTTTTATATACATGGCATTATTCTCAGGTGCGCCTGACCCAAGCCATGGTGTTTTCAATAGCCTCATATGGATGTGAAAGCTGGACAGTGAATAAGGAAGATTGTAGAAGAATTGATGCCTTTGAGTTGTGGTGTTGGAGGAGAATACTGAAAGTGCCATGGACTGTCAAAAGAACCAATAGATCTATTTTGGAAGAAGTGCAACCAGAGTGCTCCTTGGAGGCCAAGATGGCTAGGCTTCGTCTCTCATACTTTGGACACATTGTCCAGAGAGAACAGTCGCTGGAGAAGGATGTCATGCTGGGTAAGGTGGAGGGTCAGAGAAAAAGACGCAGACCCCCAACAAGATGGATCAGCCAGGTGACATCATTGATGGCGTCAAGTGTGGCGGCGGTAGTGAGGTTGGCCCAGAATCAGACATTGTTTCGTTCTGCTGTGCATGGGGTCGCTATGAGTTGGTTCCAACTTGATGGCACCTGACAACATTCTCAGTTCAACTCCACCAGCTTCTCCTCAGAAAACCTATACAGGTTCTCTGTGAATTGGAATCTACTCAACAGCCCTTCACAACAACAATATTCTCATTCTGAAAATAATGCAGACTAGGATATTTCAATAGGTATGATGGTTTTGTTAGCTGTTGTTGACTTGGGTCTGACTTATAGTGAACGTGTGCACAACAGAACTATACACTGCCTGGTTCTTTGCCATCCTCACAATTGTTGCTAAGTTTGGACACATTGTATAGTATGACTGAGGTCCTGCTAAATGCAGTTTGATAAGAATAATTGATTAGTGGGTTGTTGTTGTTGTTGTTAAATGCTGTCGAGTCAGTTCACACCCATAGTGACCCTGTATATGGTTTCCAAGGAGCAGCTGGTGAGCTTGAACCACCGACCTTGCAGTTCAAACGACTTTGCAGTCTGATGCAATAGCCCACAGCGCCATACCAGGACTCCGAATTAGTGAATACAACAGGAGAATTTATTGTTCTCATGGAAACTGCTGTGGTTTTCTAGTGCCGTAGAGTTGATTCTGACTCAGAGCTACTCTGTATAGGGTTTTCAAGGAGGAACTAGAGGGTTTGAACTGCCAACCTTGCAGTTAGCAGCCCAATACTTATCCTACAGCACCACACCAGAACTCCTTTGTGGAAACTATGAGCTTATATCCTAGTGAAATGAGTTAGACATTAATAAATAATGAAAATATATATTGCATGGTGGTAAGTGCCACACAAAAGTCAAATAGGGAAAAAAAAAAAGGTTTGAAGTGGGGGACATGAAAAATTCAGATAGATTGGTTAAAAGAGGCATATGTTTCTTAGAAGTCAATTTTTGTGTTAATAATTAAATGAGATAAATAAACCTCATACTTTGGTAGAGAGCATTCTGGGACAAGTAGACAGAATGCACAGAAAATATGAGGTAACATCATGCTTAATATAGTCTAAAGATATATTTTGAAATTAGATTCTAGATAATTTGTTAATATATTGAATTAAGGGTATGTTGGAAGGAAAACATAAGAATTCATGCATGAAAATCTGGAGCAATAGATTTTGACATCTGTTGTGACTGACAAGATAACGGAAAAGAAGTATACTATACATTTTAAACTATTAATTTTGAAGTCCTCATTAGTTATCAAATGTTCAGTGGAAGGAGGGCATTATCTATGTAAGTCTGCAATAAAATAGAACTGTACAGACTATAGGTATAAATACGGAAATCATATAATTTAGCTGTTTCTCAAGCACTGGACCACAAGGTGGTTTGAGCTGCAAATCCACTAGCTACACCTCAGTAACCCTATAAGGGTCATTATGAGATGGAACCAATCCAATGGCATGTAACACACAGCAAGAGTAGATGAGATCCTCAAGAATACTAGAGTAAAGAAAAGCAAAACCTGGGCACCTCAAATTTCAGAGAGATAAGGAATAACTAGCAAAGTTGTTGTTGTTGTTGTCAGGTGCCATCGAGTCGGAACCGACTCATAGCGACCCCATGCACAGCAGAACGAAACAATGCTCGATCCTGGGCCAACCTCACCACCGCTGCCACCCCCGAGTCCATCAATGATGCCACCTGGCCGATCCATCTCGTTGGGGGTCTTCCTCTTTTGTTGAATGAAAACAAACCAAAAGGAAACAGTAACAACAACACAGGAGAATATGGTGAAATCAAGTACATAAGATATTTAAAAGGTCAGAAAGCTATCAACTTTGTGAACTACTCACAGTTTGATGACTTTCTGAGGGTGAAAAATGGCACTAGTAAGAATCACATTTGAATAATATGTGTTAAGCAGTCCTGGTTTGGTGCTGAAGATTAAGCATTGGACCAAAAAGGTCATTTAGAACCACAAGGTCGGCAAATCAAATTTCTGCTTCTCAGAAACACTAGGCAGGGTAGCTGGGAGTTGGAACCAACCCGATGGCACTTAACAACAATAACAGTATGCATTAATCGGTACTGTTTCAAGCATGGTAAATCAAAGCATGATGAAACCTGAAGAATGAGTATTGGATTCAACAATGTGAAACTTTTTTTGTGTTCAGAAGAAAATCTTATTGAAATATTAGGATTACATGTCTGATTAAGTGTGGTCAACAGAGACTGGTGGTGGTTATGTGCAGTGGAGTCGGTTCTGATTCATAGCGACCTTGAACAGGGTTTCCGAGGCTGTAAATCTTTACGGGAGCAGAAAGCCTCATCTTTCTCCCGTGGAGCAGCTGATAGTTTCAAACTGCTGACCTTGTGATAAGCCGCCCGACTTGTAACCATTACGCTATCAGAGCTCCTTCAAGAGAGACTGGAAGAGTATATATTAGAGATTGTAGAGAGAGGCAAATCATTAAGTAAAAAGAAAACTTGGGGGTGGATCTGAACGAAGTTATTAAGTGAAGAGAAGGGTTTGTGTGGGTGTGTACTTAAGACAAAAGAAATTAGAGTGTGTTTAGAGACATTTATTTCTGCAAGCAGGTGTTATTAGGTGCCATCGAGTTGGTTCCTAATCATAGCTACCCTATGAACAGCAGAACAAAATACTGCCTGCTTCTTTGCCATCCTCACAATTACTGTTTGATCCCATTGATCCTGAAACTGTGTAAATCCATTTCATTGGGAGTCTTCCTTTTTTTTTTTTTTTTTATTGACCCTTTACTCTACCAGGCATGATATTCTTCTCCAGGAACTTATCTCTTCCTGGTTTCGTGTCCAAAGTATGAGGATGATGTCGCTCCATCATGACTTCTAAGGTGGATTATGGTTGCACTGCTTCCAACACAGATTTGTTGTACTTCTGGCAGGCCATGGTGCTTTCTGTATTCTTCTCTAACACCATAAATCAAATGTATCAATTCTTCTGTTGTCTTTCTTCATTTTCTAGCTTTTATATTCATATACTGCTGTTAAGTGCTATGAAGTCAGTTCTGACTCAAAGCAACTGTGTCTGAGGTTGCCAAGGAGTGGCTGGTGAGGTTGCAATATTGACCTTGAGGTTCAAGCCAACCTTGCTGTTGAGCGCTTATCCTATAGCACCACATCAGGACTCCATATGCATATGAGGCAATTGAATATGCCATGTCTTAGGTCAGGTGCCCCATAATCCTCACACTGATGTCTTGGTTCTTTAACAATTTTTTTTGGGGGGTGGGGGAGTTATTATTAATGGAGTGAAGGTTTACAGAGCATATCATCAGTTTTGTATTCAACAAATCACACACTTTGTTGCATCTCAATGATTACAATTCCCTTCATGTAACAACAATTGTCCAGCTAATACCCTTTATTCTCTATTTCCATCCTACCTTCCTTCACAACCACTTTGTATTCTGTTCCAAGGTGAATGGTGCTTTTTTTTGGTCTTGAATCGTTGGCCATCCCATGGTGAGCATACCTCACTAGTGCTGTTATTCCCCCCATATGCATATATTCACTGCTTGGTTGAAAGTTAGGCTATAATGATGAGTTCCATTCCAGACCTGAAGGATGACTGCGGGCCATAAATCAGGTTTCCCCTAGTCTCTTTGTGACCAGTAAATATGGTCTTTATTTATAATCTTGAGTTTGTTCCACATTTTCTTCCAGTCTGTCTGGGACTTTCTAATATGATCCATTTCAGAGCTGTTGGTAAGAGTGACCAGGCACCATATAGTTTTTCTGGTCTCAGAGTCATGGAGATTGTTCATATTGTCCATTGGTCCATTGGATTAATTGATTCCAAGCATCTTCAATTTCACTTTAAATAGATCTTTTGCAGCAGATTTGTCTGATGCAATATGTCCTTTGATTTCTTGACTGCTGCTACCATAAGTGTTGATTGTGTATTCAAGCAAAATGAAGTCTTAGACAAATTCAGTCTTTTCTCCATTAATTATAATGGCATTTATTGGTCCAATTGTTAGGAATTTTGTTTTCTTTACATTAAGGTAAAAGCCATACTAAAGGTGATAGACTTTGAAATTCATCAGTAAGTATTTTATGTCCTCTGCACTTCCAGCAAGCAAGGTTGTATCATCTGCACATTGCAGGTTGTTAATGATCCTTCCTCCATTCTTTCTTCTGATAATCAAGCTTCTCGGATTATTTGTTCAGTATACAGATTGAATAAGTATGACAGATTAATACAACCCTGGTACACACCTGATTTTAAACCATTCAGTGTTCCCAAGTTATACTTTAATGTCTGCCTTTTGGTCTGTGTACTTGTTCCTCCTGAGCACACTAAAGTGTTAAGGTATACCCATTCTTTGCAGTGTTGTCCATAGTCTGTTTTGATCCACACAGTCAAAAACCTTTGCACAGTTAATATGGAGGCAAGTGCAAGTACATATGGCTTCCATAAAAGAGATATATGCTCTGTCGCTGTTTGACAAGTAGCTTCTAATATCATTTAGGGAGTAAACATGGAAACTTCAAGTGGTGGTGGTAGACTGCCGTGGAGTCAATTCCAACTCATAGTGAGCCTGCGTAAGGTTTCTGAGGCTGTAAATCTTTACGGGAGCAGAAAACTTCATCTTTCTACCATGGAACGTCTGGTAGTTTCAAACTGCTGATCTTAAGATTTGCAGCCCAATTCGTAACCACTACCCTACCAGACCTCCTTAAGCCTCAAGTAATGAACCTAAATAAATGTTTTAAGTCAACAGAGTGCTCTGGGGTCCTGAGCAGGCAGGCACATGCCATACGTTTACTGACACATAAAACACCCTTATTGTTCTTTGAAAGGTTTACTGAATCACTTAGATGCCTACACCTGAACGCTCTGTCTCTTCTGAAAATGTCTCAATAGCTTTTTAAATGTACAACTCTGTCAGCAAATCCGATTCTGTTAGAAATTCGAATAGGGATCAAACCACATAAACCAATAAAGATTGATTGTGTCAACACTAACACGATCATTTTATTGTTGTTGCTTTGCCTTTTTAAATTACTTTCCTTTGTTATTTCTGAAAAATTATAGTCTCATTTTGATGCTCTACATTGTATTAGACTTTCAAAGTATTAAATGATTTGAATTGTGCACTATGATTGAATTGACAAAAGTTTGCAAATATATGTTAGTGATTAGAGGATTATCAGATACATAGGCTTCCACACTAAAATATAGCTAGTAGTTAATCAGAAAACATTTATGGGATTTTACAATATTGACAATTTCCCTAAAATAGTATGTATATGTATTTGTAAATATTTACCACTGTTAGTTCTTAGGATATTTGTCTGAACTAAAATCTGAATGTTTCCTAGTTAGCTGATTGTACCTTATTTAATAATGAGACCACTTAGACTCTGTAACATTATTCAGTAAAGGGGAATGAAGTTTATAACAGCATTTGGCATCTTGAGATTGTTCGAGACAAGGAAATTGATTGGATAAGTAAACCTTTTGGCCAAGTTTCTCTGATTAGTTAACACCAGAATTCAATTCTACTACCCCTTGGGTGTATCACACATAATTATGAACATCTCATCATACTGATGGGGAAAAAGTTTGAGTTCCTGGAGTATTGAGTCTGCTTTTTCCATATCTTTGCACACTGAGTCATGTCAGCTTAGAAAGAATTCCTCTTTTCCTTTAACGTAAGTCATTAATTTCCCGAAAGTGTCTCTTGCTTAGGTTCTAAACCAGCTGTCTCTATCAAACACTGCTGTACCACAATCTAGCACTCTTCCCTTGCACTTATCACTGTGATAATTATAAGTTTATTTGACTAACATCCACCTTACTTTCTAAGCTGTCAGCTCTCAATGGTGGGGGTCAGGGTGGGGATGGAGCTGTGCTTGCTTTCACTCTCTGTTGGATATGGCTACATGACCTGTCAGATGCCGCTGAGTCAGTTCCGATTCTAAGCAACCTTTTGCACAAAAGCAGGAACATCTGCCTGGTCCTCTGCTACCCACAGTTGCTGTTATGCTTAAGCCCATTGTTGCTGCTACCCAATCAATCTATCTGTTGGGCATCTTCTTTGTTTTTGCTGACTCTCCAGTTTTCCAAGTATGATGTCCTTCTCCAGGGACTGGTCCTTCTTGAAAATATATCTAAAGTACAAGAGACAAAGTCCAGGCTAGAGCTGAAGCAAATGAAAGCAGATCCACGACAGCCAAAATATCACCTTGAATATACCCTGTCTGAATTTAGAGACCATCTCAAGAGCAGATTTAATGCCTTAGACACTAATGATAGAAGACCAGAAGAGTGGTGAGAGGTAATCAAGAACATCATATAGGAAGGAAACAAAAGGTTATTAAAAGACATTGGTTTTTTTTTTTTGTACATAGGATCACAATGAGTCAGAACCAACTCGAGAACCCCTAACAACAACGACACGAGAGACAAAGTCTCACTATCCTCAATTCTAAGGAGCATTCTAACTGTACTTCTATCAGGACTGATTTGTTTGTTTGCTGGCAGTCCATGGTAATTGCAGTATTCTTCACCAAGACCATAATTCAAATGCATCAGTTGTTTTCCGGTGTTTATTCACTGTCCAACTTTCATACGCTTATATGGCTATTGAAACTACCATGACGTTTGTCAGGCATACCTTAGACCTCATACTGACATCTTTAACACATCTTATTCATATAATCCAACTTCTAAGATTATTTGCTCAGTGTTCAGATTGAGTAAGTGTAGGGAAAGAATACAACTCTTGTGCACAACTTTCCTGATGTTAAACCATTCAGTATCCCCTTTTCTGTTCTACTGACTGCCTCTTGATTTAAGTACAGGTTCCTCATGAGAACAATTGAGTATTCTGGAATACTCATTCTGTGCAACATTATCCATAGTTTTTCATGATCCACACAGTTGGAAGCCTTTGTATGAATGACAGGTAACCATCTTTCTGATATTTTCTGCATCCAACCAACATCAATCTGACATCAATAATGATAGGCTATTCTAGTTCCATGTCCTATTCTGAACCTGGCTTGGAGTTCTGGCAGCTCCCTGTCGATGTACTGCAGCAACATGGCCTCATCTGTAGTATTTTAGTACATACTCAAAAAATATTTATTGAATATGTGGATGAATAAATAAATCAATAATAGATCCATTTGAAGAGAATGTTTTTGGAAATGTGTACTTTATTTCAATTTTATGTTTTATATTCATCTTTAATTAAGGAGTCCCTTATTAATTACTTCAGGCTTTTGAATAAGAATTAAGTGATAACACATTAGAACTGGTACCAGGAGATCAAACTCTGTTATTTTCACTACTTTAAATTAAAACTTTGAAACAGTGTGATATGTAAAGACAGGTAGTGGGCAAGTATTTTTCAGGGGAAGACTAGCCATTAAAACTAGAATTGTTACTTCCCTGTTGTTGTTGTTAAGTGCCATCGAGTCAACACCAACTTATAGTGACCCTATGCACAACAGAATGAAACACTGCCCAGTCCTGGGCCAACCTCATAATGTTGCCATGCTTGAGCCCATTGATGCTGCCGCTTTGCCAGTCCATCTCACTAGGGGTTGTCCTCTTTTTCTCTGACCTTCCACCTTACCAAATATGATATCCTTCTCCAGCAACTGGTCCCTCCTGACAATCTGGCTGAAGTATGAGAGACGAAGTTACTTTCTTACTAAGCTGCATATAAAGGTCAACTGATAAACTCTACTTTATCTTGGTAGTCCACATGTGGCACTTCAGGTTAATGTGCTGGACTACAAGGTTAGTTTGAGCAGGAAGATCAGCATTTCAAACTCACCAGCCACTCCTCAGAAACTTTATACAGGGTTGCTATGAGTGGGAACAGATTCGATGGCTCTCAACACGGACAGCAGGCTAATCTTTGCATGTTGCTATTCTTAGGAGTCATAGAATCAAATCAGACTCATAATGACTCTAAGTATAATAGAATGAGATACTGCCTGGTACTGTGCCATCTTCACAAACTTCGCATATTCTTGTTGTTAAGTGCTCTCAAGTTGTTTTTGACTCATAGCAACCCTGTGTAGGGTTTCTGAAGTTGTAAATCTTTGTGGGAACTTAAATCCTCATCTTTTTCCCATGGAGAGGGTGGTGGGCTTGAACCATCTAGCTCGTGGCTCCCAGTCCAGTGCTTATTCTACCGAGTACCATGCTTCCAAACTTCATATGTTGTTGTTAGATGCCATCAAGTTGGTATCAATTCAGGTGACCTTATGCACAACAGAATGAAACACTGCTTAGTCCTGTGACAACCTCACAATTGTTGCTGCACTTGGGCCCATTGCTGCTGCCATTTGCCTGTCCAACTTATTGTGGGGGGAGGGTCTTCCTCTTTTTAGCTAAGCCTTCACTTTCACAAGCATGATGTCTTTCTCCAGGGACTGGTTCCTCCTAGTAATATATCTGAAGCATGTGAGACGAAGGAAGCTCCTGGCTTGTAAGGAGCATTCTGGTTGTACTTCTTTCAACACAGATTTGTTTGTTCTTTTGGCAGTCCATGGTACTTTTAATATTCTTCTGCAAAACCATAACTCAAATGCATCAGTTTTTCTATGGTATTCCTTATTAACTGTCCAACTTTCACATGCATATGAGGTTATTGAAAATACCATGGCTTGGGTCAGGCGCACCTTAGTCCTCAAGCTGACATCTTTGCTTTTCAACACTTTAAAAAGGTCTTGTGTAGCAGATTTGCCTAATGCAATACGTAATTTGATTTCTTGACTGCTGTTTTCATGAGTGTTAATGGCTGACCCAAGCAAAATAAACTTTTTTCAACTTCAAACTTTTCTCCATTTATCTTGATGATTGTTACTTTATTATTTCACACATTTTATTTATTCTTATTCTTAAATGTTTGATATTTAAATTTATAATGTTGTTGTTGTTATGTGCCGTGGAGTCAATTCCGACTCATAGCGACCCTGTACAAAGTTCCCAAGGCTGTGAATCTATGTGGGAGCAGAAAGCCTCATCTTTCTCCCAGGGAACAGCTGGTAGTTTCTAACTGCTGACCTTGAGGTTCTCAGCCCGATTCGTAACCACTATGCTACCAGAGCAATACTTACTTACTCATATAATTATAAAACTATTATATATCCAATATAAAAAGTATTATATATCAAATACAATACTTACTCATAATTTATAAAACTTACTTAGAATTTTACTTTGACAAAATATTATGATTATAATTGTAATTTGACAAAACAATTTATGATTATTTTGGATAATTAAAATTTTATTGAAATATTAGCAACTTGCACATACTATGTTGCCAGTTAAAAAGTTCATGGTCTGAGTCCACCCAAGAAGTCCACTCTTCTGAGTGCCTTAGAAAAAATGTCTGGTAATCTATTTCTAAAAAATCAGCCAGCCATTGAAAGCCATATGTAGCACAATTTTGTTCTGTCTCACACGAGTTTTTCATGATTTAGTCTCAATTCTATGGCAACTGTTTGTTTGTTTTATTTTAAGTACTGAACTGCCTAATTTATTTATTTTAACTAATATATGGTGCTATAGTATAAGCACTGGACTTCTAATCACAAGGTTTGTAGTTCAAACCAACCAGCTGCTCCTCAGGAAACTATACAGGGTCAATATGAGTAGGAACTGACTTGATGGCACTTAGCAACAACGTTAATATTATATTTTCATTTGGTCTGAGCAAAGAGAACTTGCCATTCTATTTAAACAGAAGTCGAATATATTCAGTCCAGTTCATTTAAAATAGATTTACCCTATAGAGGGCCACTATGAGTAAGAACCAACTTGAGGACACTTAACAACAACAAAACAATAAAAATACAAAGAGACTTCAAAAAGTTCATGGGAAAATGGAATGAAAAGATACCAGACTTTTTCATGAACTTTTTGAAGCTGTCTGGTAGCTGACATCATAGTTTCCAATATTAACACACTTGCTCTTTCTATAAGAAACGCCAATTCTCCAGCAAAAAGTTGTGAAGAGGCCAGTGGTCATTTCTACATTATACACATGCTAAAACATTACTTTGCTTGATGGCTGCTGCTTCTGCTGTTTTTAAAACCCAGCTCTGGTTGAATCTCTGCCTCTCAGTCACAAAGCCAGCCAGACTCCTTTGATCACAGAGTCACATTTTCCTTACAACCAGTCTACAGCCAGCTCTGTGTGCTTCTCTTCATTTTAAGCAGCTATTCCGCCTTGTGGGGTAGCATGTGTATAAAGTGTTTCTCCTGCTTTCTCTTTTTGCAATTGTCTCAACACAGGTTTCCATCCAATTCTGATTTTTAACAAATGCAGAAATATCAGATTCTTCCCTGCCTCGCCCCCACCCCAGACTTTGCTTACACTATTAATCTGTTTTCTATATTTTGATATAATTCTTTATTATACTTTACAATTTCTTCTGTTTATAATTTCAGTACTGATTCTACAGTAAGAAAGGGAAGTAGTTGCTAAACTACAATAAAGGTGTGGAGTTCACCATATCTTATTTCTTAGTTCACTCTTAAAATTCATTTACTTATCAATTCTTAGGAAAATATGATCATTATAATTCTGGTTTCCTTTTTGCTTAAGATAAAACTAATCTAATTAAATTTAAAGTATCAAATAAAATAGGTAACAAAGACACTGGCATATTTTACATAAGTGGGAGAAAAGAAGCTATGTTGAATAAATATTGATTTCAGTGAAGTACTATATGTTAATGCACGGATTGCAAGGTTGGTTTGAACTGCAGGGTTGGTGGTTCAAGCTCACCAGCTGCTCATTGGCAACCATATACAGGGTCACTAACAGTAATCCTTAAGGAGCTCTGGTAGCGTAGTGGTTACGAATCGGGCTGCGAACCTTAAGGTCAGAGGTTCGAAACTACCAGCTGCTCCACGGGAGAAAGATGAGGCTTTCTACTCTCGTAAAGATTTACACCCTCGGAAACCCTGTACAGGATCGCTATGGGTCGGAACCAACTCGACGGCACTGAACAAAAACAACAACAGTAATCCTTGAAGGCACTCAACAACAACAATTTATTAAACACATGTTGGAAATGAATTCATAACAGTCTCATTTTGACAATTTTAAGGAAAGTGGTTTTCAAAAAAAATCAATGCAAATGCCCAAAGTTTTTACTAATAGTGAGTTGATATCTGTCAGAATCATTTGGAATCATTCAAATAATTGTTGGGACTATTTGTCACTTTTTCTACATAAAATCTTCCTTGAGTATTTTACAGCTCAATTGCACAAAACATACAGCTATTGTAATCTAATAACGTATACAATGCATTTTTTTTTACGTGTGTGTGGTAGGTGTTTTATCACCTGATTAAGTAATGCAATTACAACGTAGGTAGACATTTCTCAAAAGGTATTATTGTGTTTTGGTTTTTATTAAGTGCTCATTTTCTTTTTTACATAAATAATTCTTTGCACTCCATTTGTTGTTGTTCTTAAGTGCCGTTGGGTTGATTCCAACTCATAGTGACCCTGTAAGGAAAAGCTGAAGAATTTGAATCACCCACCTTGTAGTTCACAGTCCAGTGCTTGTCTGACAGCATCATACCAGCACTTCAGTAGGACACTGGTTTCAAAAGGCTCTGTTCAACACAACATTCAATCCTTGACTGTTTTCAGCTAGCCTTTGCTAATAAAATATGTCGGCAGAGTGTGAGACCTTTAAGAGAAGAAGGACTTGAAGTTGGACAGTGTTGTGTACAACAAGACTCCAAAGAAACCATTCACTTTTCAGGGATACTCTACTTGAATCATTGCTCAATTAACATGATAGGTAAATAAAAGAAAGTAACAACAAGTTTACATGGTAAGAAGAGTCCTGATATGGTGTAGGGTAAGTACTGGACCACAAACTTGGTTTGAACTGAAAGGTCGGTGGTTCAAACTCACCGACTCAGGCTCCTTGGACACCTTATACAGGGTTGCTATGAGTTGGAACAACATGAGAAGCAGATGGCTGACTTCTTTGGACTGTGTTTCATAATTAAAATTTTCAAATTTAGATAGTCCCACAAAAAATGTTGTTGCTGTTTTGGTTAGGCACTGTTGAATTTGTTCTGATTCGTACCATTCTTATATACAATAGAAGGGGACACTGCCCATACCTTTACCAGGCTCATAATCATTGTCATGTTGGAGATCCCTATTGAAGCTATTATGCCAGTCCATCTCATTGAGGGTCTTCTTCTTTTTCACTCACCCTCTACTTAACCAAGTACAATGTCCTTCTCCAGGGGTTAGTCCATTCTAATAACATGTCGGAAGTACATGACACAAAAACTCGCCATCATGATCCTTGCTTTCAAGGAGCCTACTGACTGTTGTTGTTGTTAGGTGCCATCGAGTTGGTACCGACTTATAGCGACCTTATGCACAGCAGAACGAAACACTGCCCGATCCTGGGCCAACCTCACTACTGTTGCCATACTTGAGTCTATCAGTGCTGCCACTTGGCTAATGCATCTCGTTGGGGGTCTTCCTCTTTTTCTCTGACCCTCCACCTTACCAAACATGATATCCTTCTCCAGTGACTGGTCCCTCCTGACAATATATCCGAAGTATGAGAGATGAAGTTTGGCCATCTTGGCCTCCAAGGAGCACTCTGGCTGTACTTCTTCCAAAATGTATCTGTTGGTTCTTTTGGCAGCCCATGGCACTTTCAATATTCTCCTCCAACACCATAAATCAAAAGCATCAATTCTTCTACAGTCTTCCTTATTCACTGTCCAGCTTTTGCATGCATATGAGGTTACTGAAAATACTATGGCTTGGGTCAGGTGCCCTTTAGTCCTCAAGGTGACATCTTTGCTCTTCAACACTTTAAAAAGGTCTTGTGCAGCAGATTTGCCTAATGCAATACGTCATTTGATTTCTTGACTGCTGCTTCTATGAGTGTTGATAGTTGATTCATGAAGAATGAAGTCCTTAACAACTTCAAACTTTTCTCTATTGATAAGAATGTTTTTATTGATCCAATGGTGAGGATTTTTATTACATTCTTACTTCTGACTGTACTTATTCCAAAACAGGTTTTGTGTTTTCGTCTAGCAGTCCAGTGTATATTCAGCATTGTTTGACAACACCAAAATTCAAAGGTATCATTTCTTGCTTATTTTCCAATCTTTTTCTTTTTTTTCAAGATCATCAAATTAACTTTCAACTAGTCATACATTTTGTTTTGTCTCAGTGATTACTCCCCAACACCAGTCCTGTAACAATAGTTATCCAGTTTCTACACTGCTGCTTCCCTTTTACATCTTTTTTTTTTTTTTTTTTTTTTTTTTACAAATAAACAAAGCAAACAATGTGTTGAATACATATAAAACATAATATATGTCTATTCATTTAAATTCATTGACCAACTTTTACATACATATGAGGTCTTATACAGGTTAGGTACACTTTAGTTCTCAAAAGGATATTTTTGCATTTTAACTCTTTACAGAGGTCTTTTTTTTTGCAGCAAATTTCACTGCAATATGTTGTTTGATTGCTGTTTATAAGGCCTTGATTGTGGATTCAAGTAAAATTAAATCCTTTATAACATCAATATTGTCTCCACTTATCATGATGTTGTTCAGTGGCCCGGTTCTCAGGAATTTTGTTTTCTTTATGTTGAGAAGTAATCCCTACTGAAGGCTGTATACTTCGATCTCCCTCAGTAAGTGTTTCAAGTCCTCTTCACTTTCAGCTAGCAAGGTTGTAGGTTTTTAATGAATCTTTCTTTAACTCTGATGTCATGCTCTTCTTCATATACTCTTGCTTCTCAGGTTATTTATTCAGCATAGAACGAATAAAAATGGTGAAAGAGCACTACACTGATGCACACATTTCCTGATTTTAAACTATGCATTCGTCCCTGGTGCTGTTTGTATGATTGCCTCTTTGTCTATATACAAGTTTCTCAGAAGCACTGAATTCTCACTTTTCTATATGTTTTCCATAATTTTTTAGCTTAATGTTTTGCGTAGTTAATAAAATACAAATTAACATGTTTCTTGTATTCTGAGTCCACCCAAGATCCATTTGATGTTAGTAATGCTATGTCCTGTTCAAGCCCTCTTCTGATTCTGACTTAAATTTCTGGTAGTCCCTTGTTGTTATACTACTGCAACCATTTTTGAAATGTCTTTAGCAGATTTTGTGAATAATGTCAGTGATATTTTTTGATAATTTTTGCATTCTCTTTGATCATCTATCTTTGAAATAAGCAGGATTATGAATATCTTCCAGTTGATTGGCAAGATACCTGTCTTCCACATTTCTTGGCATAGAAGAGTGAGAGTTTCCAGTGCTCTGTATGTTGAAACATTTCATCTGGCATTCTGTCGATTCTTAGAGCCTTGCTTTTTGCCAATGCCTTTAGCACACTTAGACTTCTTGGGTTCTTGATCATGTGCTACATCCTGAAATGCTTGACGCTGACTAATTCCTTTTGGTAAAGTAAATCTGTGTATTCCTTACATCTTCCAGTCATGTTTCCTGTATTGTTTAGTACCTTGCTTATAGAATCCTTCAATATTTCAACTCAATACTTGAATGTTGTCTTCTGTTCTTTCAGCTTGGGGAATACTCAGCCTTTTGTTTCCTTTTGGTATTCTAACATTAGGTCTTTGCATATTTCCTTTTAATACTATTTAACTTTGTCTTCTCTAGACACACTTTGAAATTTTATGTTCAGTTCTTTTACTTTTAATTTATTCCATTCACTATAGCTATTCTATATCTAAGATATTTCAGAGTCAATTCTGACATCCATTTTGGTCTTTTCTTTCTTTCATGTCTTTTTAATACTTTAGGTTTTTTCATGTATAATATTCTGTAACTTGCCTGATTTTCAGTCATTAGTGTTCAGTGCATTAACTCTGTTCTTGAAATACTGCCTACATTAAAATGACATATATGTTCAGGCTAATTATTTTGACTTTCTAGGACTTATTATAATTTTCTTCACCTTCAACTTGCATATGACGACGTGGTATGTTTTGAAGTCAGGCCCAGGTCTTATTCTGACTCATGATATTGAGGTTTTACAACATCTCTTTACACAGATATAGATGGTTTCATTCTTGTGTATTCCATCCAGTGAGGTTTGTGTGGATATGGTGGTTATGTGCTGTTGAGACAGTTCAGACTCATAGTAACCCAGTATAGGTTTTCCAAAGCTGTAAATCTTTATGGGAGCAGAAAGTCTCATCTTTCTCCCACAGAATTGTTGGTAGTTTTGATCTGCTAACTATGAGATTAGCAGTTGCTGTTTATGTTGTAGAAGAAAAGGTATTTTCAGTGAATCCATCATTGGTCTTGTAAAATTCTACCATATGATTTATATCATCTGCAGTTATAAAGATAATTCATTGTCCATCTGGATTTATTTTTGCAGGATAAAATAAGCCATTTATGATTATACAACAGCTATTTATTTAGTGTTTAGTAACTCTCAAGCATTTTACTAGATTCTTGCATACATTTGTGATTAACAGAGAAAATAAAAAATTAAAACAACCCTGTTCTTATTTGTTTATATTACTTACATTTTGTGACTTTCAATGAAGACAGACAATTCTGACACTACTTATCAAGTTTCTCAGTTAATTTGTCAAGATAATTGAATTTTTTATATGAAAAGTAGATTTTAAAAGAAACACTTGGTTTTCAGTCAGGCGTATATAATCAATTATTATAGACCTAGAACCACTATACATTTGCCTTCAGGACCCATACTGCATTAATGGAACGCTATTTTCTCAGATGAATGTAGAAAGAAACGTCACAGAAGTCCTGTAGTTGTCATCTTTTTGTCCTTTTAAGCTCAGATGTTTTATTTGAAAATGATGTAGATAAAAATGCTTAAAGTATTCGACAAATGTTAACATATCTGGTTTCAAAAGAAAGATTTAGTAGTACACAGTTTTTTAGAAATGTCATCTGATAATGAGATTCAGTTTTTCTCATAATTTTGAACTTTTAGGTTATGTTCTTAATTCATGTTACATTATATATTCTTTATTATACAACAATGCTTAGATTTATAGGAAAAGTTTGTAATAGAATGCTTAAAATAGCCAACACCTTTGTTACTTTTGAGTCATTAAGACAAAATATACTTGGTGTAGACAATCAGTGATTTCAGCTTTGACCCAGAGTTGACCCATCTCTTCTAGTAACAGCATCCCTATTGCTTAAATTGCAATCAGTTCAAAACATTATTTTAATGATATCAGATTGGAAGGGAGCCCTGTGCAGTTTGACAGCTGTGCTCTATATTTAAGCTCAGTTAAAGCTTACTTGAAAGCAGCATGTCTTTGTAGTCATGAAGCTCCTTAATGCTGTGACATGTCTGATTCTGTGCATCAGCCATGGTGGCAGAAAGCCATATCCATTCCTAAGAGGAGATGCTACACAAGAAAGCAATGAGAACAGTACTGCCGTGTGTTTGTTACAGAACATCCTTCCTAGAGATACATTTCTGGAGTCTCGCCTGATCTCCCACTGGCTCCCTCCATCTCCTTCACTTCCATTTTAAGCTTCCTGGGAATATAGTCTGTTCTTCTGCTTTTTTTTAATAGTCTCCAATCACTTCCTTTCTTGGAGTTTTACTAGTCATAAAATAGAATCATACTTCATTTTAATCACGTGACTACTTAGCATTGTGGCAGGGAAATAAGAAATTGTGCAAAGGAATAAAAAGAGGGCCCTAAATTACAAACATTTCTGGGATAATTACTTATTTTCAAGAGTGATTTCACTTTTTATAGTCTTACTCTTATCACAGAAATATTGTAGACTTATGTGGGCCTACACATTGGGACTAAATGCCTTCTTAAGTTAACCAAACTCTTAGTCGTAAAATTAGACTCCATTGGGTGGTGGTTATGTGCTGTGGAGTCGGTTCTGACTCATAGCGACCCTGTACAGGGTTTCCGAGGCTGTAAGTGTCAACGGGAACAGAAAGCCTTATCTTTCTCCCGTGAAACAGCTGGTAGTTTGGAACTACTGACCTTCCTGGTTCACAGCTGGATTCGTAACCACTATGCTGATTTTATAACTTTCTCATCATTTAATTCCCTTCACAAAATGTCTCCTCCTTTTTGAAACACATAGTGTTGAAGGTAAATTTAAATAGTAGGAAGATAATTAATGTGTCTCGTTTTAATGAATGTTTTGTGTCTTGCTTTGCTTATTTGGTCCCTTATTCATTTTGATAGGACTCAGATCATTTGTTTATATTTTTATCATGTTCATTAAGGGCTGTTTAACAAAAACAAAAATGTTAATAATTTGAGGATATCATACTCATTATAGATGGAAGCTTCTTTAGGGTAGGGTTTTATGTTGTTGTTGTTGTTAGGTGCCATCGAGTTTGTACCCACTCATATTGACTCTATGCACACCAGAACAAAACACTGCCCGATCCTGGGCCAAAGTCACAATTGTTTCCATGCTTGAGTCCATTGATGCTGTCACTTTGTCAATACATCTCATTGGGGTCTTCCTCCTTTTCTCTTACCCGCCACCTTACCAAACATGATATCCTTCTCCAGTGACTGGTCCCTTCTGACAATATGTCCGAAGTTTGAGAGATAAAGTTTGGCCATCCTGGCCTCCAAGGAGCACTCTGGCTGCACTTCTTCCAAAATGGATCTATTAGTTCTTTTGGCAGTCCATGGCATTTTCAATATTCTTCTCCAACACCATAACTCAAAAGCATCAATTCTTCTACAGTGTTCTTTATGCACTGTCCAGCTTTTGCATGCATATGAAGTTATTAAAAATACCATGGTTTGGGTCAGGCGCACCTTATTCTTCAAGCTGACATCTTTGCTCTACAACACTTTAAAAAGGTCTTGTGCAGCAGATTTGCCTAATGCAATATGTCGTCTGATTTATTGACTGATGCTTCCGTGAGTGTTGATAGTTGATCCAAGAAGAATGAAATCCTTGACAATGACAATTCCCTATAAAATCTTTGGAAAGCTTTTTATACTTTAAGTACTCTACTTCTAAGATATAATGTATGTTACCAAAAAATTAGGAGCTTTCAACTATATTGCTTTGACACATTTTTTTTTTCACCTTGTAACAAAGTTCTAAATACACGCACATCAGAAAACAAAAACCAGCCATAAGCAATGTACTACATATTATTAGCACTTGGTTTTGATTCAAAGAATTCTGCCATTGATCAGCTGCATCAGGTAATTATTTTTACCACAAGATTTCTAGAATTAGAATATTTGATTTATCTGAATTTCTAAAGAATATGAAAAACACTTTTAGTGAAATGTTCCAAATAAATCCAACTTGGCATTGCATCAGTTAGTGTCAGTATATGGCCTCTCAAATATTGTCTCCATTTCTATAATTCATATTGTTGTTGTTAAGTGCCGACGAGTCGGTTCCGACCCATAGCGACCCTGTACAGGGTTTCCGAGGTTGTAAATCCTTACGGGAGTAGAAAGCCTCATCTTTCTCCCACGGAGCGGCTGGTAGTTTCGAACCGCTGACCTTAAGGTTCGCAGCCCGATTCGTTACTTGATTTTAAATCAAGTATATTTTCAGATAGAAAAAAAAAAAATTTGTATGATATTACAATATCAAACTTTTTAAAAATGTTTCTAGGAAGTTACAGTATTTCTGAATGTACTGAGGAATGACTTTTAAACATTCATGTTGTTGTTAGATGCCAATGGAACAGTTCTAAGACATAGCAATCTTTTACACAACAGAACGGAGCCCTACCCAGTCCTGTGCCATTTTTACAATTGTTTTTTATGTTTGAATGTATGATTGCTGCCACTGAGTCAATCCATTTCATTGAGGATCTTCCTCTGTTTCAACGCCCGCTTACTTTACTAAAGGAGCTCTGGTAGTGTCGTGGTTACAAGTTGGGCTGCTAACCTGAAGGTCAGCAGTTCAAAACTACCAGTGGTTCCATTTGAGAAAGATGAGGATTTCTGCTCCTA
Organism: Chrysochloris asiatica; assembly: GCF_000296735.1. Taxonomy (NCBI): domain Eukaryota; kingdom Metazoa; phylum Chordata; class Mammalia; order Afrosoricida; family Chrysochloridae; genus Chrysochloris; species Chrysochloris asiatica. The sequence continues at coordinate 4,506,131 of NW_006408736.1, forward strand.
TAAAGATTTACAGCCTCAGAAGCCCTATACAGAGTCGCTATGAGTCAGGACTGACTCCATCGCACACAACCACCACCACCACCTTCTTTCCTAAGAATGATGTCCTTCTCTAGTGACTGGACATTCCTTACAACATGTCCAAAGTACAAGAGACAAAGTCTCTCCATTCTCAGTTTCAAGGAGCATTCTGGCATGTACTTCTTCTAAGATAGATTTTGTTTGTTCGTCTGGTAGTCTATGATGCTTTCAATATTCTTTTCTAACACTACAATTAAAATGCACTGATTCTTCTATAGTCTTCCTTATTCATTGCCCAACTTTCACACGCATATGAGACAATTGAAAATTCCATGGCTTGAGTCAGGAACATCTTCATACTCAAATTGGCATCTATGCTTTTTAATACAAGAAATCTTTGGCAGCAGATTTACCTAATACAAACGTCATTTAATTTGTTGACTAATGTTTCCATGAGCATTGATTGTGGATCAAAGCAAAATTAAGTCTTTGAATTATAAAAAAAAAAAAAAAGACTAGGATTACTGTTTACAGAGAGACTAGTGGAACCCAAACAATGGTCTTGGGCCATCCTTCATGACTGGAACAGAACTCACCCTTTTAGCATAATTTCAGCCAAACAGTAGGTAGGTATATAGGGTGGACAACAACTCTACTAAGGTATGTTCACTATGGAATGATGTATCATTCAATATCAAAAGAGCAATATTTACCAAAGGACAAAGTTGAGAAGGCATGAGAAGGGTGGAATGGAAATAGGAACCACAGAGAGGAAGTGGGATAACTGCTGTTAGATGGAAAGGATTGCAATCCTTGAGATGAAACAAAGTGTATGAATTGTAGAATGTCAAACTGATAATCTTGTTTGTCAACCTTCATTCAATTCACAATAAAAAGTTTAAAAAATTCAATCTGAATTCAAAAGAGATAAATATGAATACTATTGCTTATGTGAGATAGATTTTGATGTATAGTGGAGGATACCCAAAATGATATTTACTATGCAGAGTCATTCGATAGTTTATATCATAACAAATTATGGATAGCATAGCAAATAACATTTAATTGTTCTCATGCAGAACCTGTACATAGACCAAAAGGCTATCAAATAGAACAAGGAAATACTTCCTAGTTTAAGTTCATGAAAGATGTGCACCAGTGAAAGTGCACCTTTCACTTATTCAATTTGTATGCTGAGTAAACAATCCAAGACGCTGGATTACATGAACAACTTTACGTGCTCAGATGGAAAAAGAGTTAAAGCACTTACTGATGAAGATCAAAGGTTACATCTCAACATCAAACAGAAATCCTGCAGATGGACACATAATCAATATTCTGACCAAAGTATTAAATTTGTCAAAGATTTTATTATCCCAGGATCCACAATTCACAATTGTAAGCAATAGTCTTAAAATCAAAAGACAAATTGCATTGAGCAAAACTGTTGTGCCCCTCCCCCCACCAAAAAAATAAATCCTTAAAAGTGCTTCAAAGCAAGCCTTTGAGGACTAAAGTGCACTTGACCTTGTCCATGTTATTTTCAGTCTCCTCATATGTATGTGAAAACTGATCAATGAATATGGAAGACCAAAGAAGATTTGATGTCTTTATATTATGGTGTTGGCAAAGAATACTGGATATTCTATGGACTGCTATTGTTGTTTGTTGTTGTTAAGTGCAACTGAGACTGCTCTAGGAATGTACAAATCTGACTCAGAAGAAATATATTCAGAATGCTTCTAGAAGCAACAATCGAGACACTTCATCTCTTGTGCTTTGGACGTGTTATCATGTGGGAACAATCCTACTAGGGCAAGGAAGATGACCCTCACTGAGATTCATTGACACGGTGGATCCAACAATTGACTCACACGTAGCAATGATTGTCACGATGGTCCATGACAAAGCAGTGTTTCGTTCTGTTGTAGGAGTACATGTGGTCACTGTGAGTCAGAACTCTCTAGGAATTAACTAACAACTACAGGCCACAACTTCTGCCTTTTTTTCTCCTTCTTACTTTAAAAATAACAATTGCTAGTCAAATATTTTTTTTGCATGGCATCACTCTGACATTGACTATTCTTTCCTTGTTCATATTGAAATGCTTCTTGTGATTATTATGCTCCCTTTCAGTTAATATATTAAAAAAGAGGAAGACCCCCAACGAAATGGATTGGCCAAGTGGCAGCATCGATGGACTCAAGCGTGGCAACAATAGTGAGGTTGGCCCAGGATCGGGCAGTGTTTCGTTCTGCTGTGCATAAGGTCACGATGGGTCGGTACCAACTCGATGGTACCTAACAACAAAAACAACATGGCAAAGGAGATTAGGCTACCAGATAGAATCCTATGCCATGTAATCTTACTTTAACAAAAGTTCTGGGAGTTGGGATGTGGACATTTTTTGGAGGTCATTAACTGCCTGCCACAATGGCTGAAGGTTGAGATTAGTTTAATGACATGGCTGGAATGGGTGCTTATCATGGAGAAGGTCTACTTAAGCTCTATATTTGAAGTAATAGGAAAGTGGGTTTTGGTAGAGATTCTAGTTTTGGTAAAAAACAATAGAAGAACAGAGAAGTGAAGTAGCACTGTGGGATAATGCACTGGACTGTTTCAACTGCAAGGCCAACAATTCAAACTCAACAGGCACTCCTCGGAAACCCAATATAGGGTCACTATGAGTTAGAACTGACTTAAGGTCACTCAACAGCAATACCAATGAGGGAGTATATGGAGTTCTAGTGTGAAGTCATTTACTGTTGTTAGTGGTTAGCACTGGACTGCAAACTACAAGGTCAACTGTTTAAACTCACCAGTCACTCCTTAGAACTGATTCAACAGCACTTAACAACAACAGTGAGGAGTATATTGGATGATGGGCTATGACATCTAAACTTATTAGCAACAGTGTTATTGCTGTAGTTAAAGTGCCGTCAAGTCAGCTCCAGCTCATAGTGATGCTGTAGAAAGTTTCTAGCCAACTGCTTACTGTACAGCACCATACCAAAGGAAAAACAAGTGAACAAGTGTATAGTGCAGGAAGTGAACATGGAAAAGTGAAGAATCAAGGAATGTAATGGAAAGAGAAAATAAAATGTATGTGATGGGTTTACAGAAGTTGAAAAGTCAGAAAGAGTATATACTAGAATTTAAGATATCAGAGTTAGACATCAAAGTGATGGCATAATCTAGCACATAAACATGGGGACAGGTGGTTATAAAAGAGTGGAAATGATGGGTTTTTTAAATTTTATTTTAAGTTTTGTTGTTGTTAAGTGTCACTGAGTCAAATCCAACCCATAGTAAAACTGTATAGGGTTTCCAAAGAGCAGCTAGTGAGCTTGAACCACCAACCTTGCAGTTCAGATGACTGCAGTCTGACACATTAGTCCACAGTGTCACATCAGGACTCCTCTTTTAAGATTTTTGTTGTTGTGAAGTACCAGCAAGTCGGTTCTGACCCATAGTGACCCTACATAGGGTTTTGAAGGAGCCGTTGGTGAGCTTGAACTGCCGACCTTGCAGTTAGTTCAAACAGCTTTGCAGTCTGACACATTAATCCACAGCAGCACACCTGATACACTTATGGTGTAGGTTGGGGCATCCCTGTGTACTCTGAGGTTCTGTGGATTGGTGTCTGCATTTAAGTCTTCAGTTATTGATGGCAGACTTGCAATACAAGTAAGGAGATACAGATAAGGTACAACGTCCTTAAACTCATCACACGTATTCTATACCATGTGAAACAAAGGAGAGATTTGCCCTTCAGTATAGAAAATGAGTCATTGGGAAGCAGCTTTATGAAATTAGAAGAACGTTTTCCTCTTCTTCCTTACCCTGAAATTTGGAATAGGAAGGAAACTGAGGCTATTCCCCTGGAAAGAGCTGTAAAAGTCGTAAACTCAGGGATAAGCCAGCTTCCCCCGCAGCCCCTTCCTCAATGTACAATTGAAGAACTTTAAGCTTATTCACAGAATTTTGTGTTTCTTACCATAATCAGTTTTAGAACATATCCATTATGCCAAAAAAAAAAAAAAAACCTTGCTCATTTAGTCACTTGTCCCCTATATACCCATCTTACCCTAACCTTTGTTCTTGTTAAGCGCCCTCGAGTCTATGCACAACAGAATGAGACACTGCTTGGTCCTCTGCCATCCTCACAATTTTTATATTTGAGTCCATTGCTGCTATCACTGTGTCAGTCCATCTCGTTGGATTCTTCCTCTTTTTTCACTGACCCTCCATTTATCCAAGCATGATGTCCTTCTCCAGAGACTGGTTCTTCCTGACAACATGTTCAAACTATGAGAGACTTAATCAGGCCATCCTGGCTTCCTACAAGCATTCTGGCTGTATTTCCTCCAAGAAAGAACTGTTTTATTGGAAATCCGTGGTACTTTTAACAATCATCTCCAACACCATAATCCAAATGCATCAATTCTTCTGCTATCTTCCTTATTCATTATTCAGCTATCACAGACATATGGGGTAATTTAGAATGCCATGGCTGGGGTCAGACATACTTTAGTACTCAAATTGGCATCTTTGCTCGTTAACATTTTAAAGAGGTCTTTTGTAGATGATTTGCCCAATGCAGTATGTCACTTGATTTCTTGACTGCTGCTTCAATGAATGGTGATACTGAACCCAAGCAAAATGAAGTCCTTGACAATTTCCATCTTTTCTCCATTTATCATGATGCTATTTATTGATCCAGTGGTGCATTTTAATTTTCTTTACATTGAGGTGCAACCACAAATCTAATTTCTGTCTCTGTAGACTTGCCTAAGGAGTTCTAGTAGCTTAGAGGGTTACATGTTAGACTGTTAAATGATAAGGTTCCAATCCACCAGAGGCTCTGTGGTAGACATTGAGGCTTTCTGATCCCGCAGAGTTTACAGCCTTGTAAGCCTTATGTGGGATCTCTATGAGTTGGACCCAACTCGACAACACACGGCAACTACCACCACCATATACTTTGACTATTACAGTAATTTCATATAAAGGAATGATACGCTAGGTGTTTCTTTGTGACTGCTTTCCTAAACCAGTTTTTAATTAAGGAGCAGATATGAAAAAACTGCTTTATAAAGGATGCAGAGATACTTATTTACCACAGACCAGCACTTGAAAAGGTACAGCAGCAAGCTTTGCAAGATACTTAGGCATTAGAATTTCTCTCAGAGCTATGGAGGGGAATTCCTGGACACTTTGAGATGCTTGTGAAAATGTAGCTCTACACTTAAAGGACTAGGGACAGAAGAAATACTTTTAGAGATCAAAAAGAAAGAAACACATTGCTGTTGAGTCAATTCCAACTTCTAGCCACCGCATCATGACCCTACACTGCTGTTTGCACTAAGTTAAACTTAAGACAGCAAGAATGGAAGCAGAGTCCAAATAGACTAAGTAGCACATTGCTCAATTTAAAAGTTGATGGTGTTGTTTGTAGATACTACAGCAAATCCACATATATGCCTAGTCATAAGCCTTATCACTAAGGAGTTTTCTTTTTATAACCTCAACCTCATAGTATAGGAAGAAAAGATATTAAAGGAGGAAAAAAACCCATTAGGTTATTTCCCAGTGCTTGAATAAGAGTGTATTTGTCCTCGAAGACTTTCAGCATGGCTCAATGTGGTATATTTTATTTCTGCGGGAGGGCATTAAAAAGCAGAAACAATCTACTGGTTATAATTTTAAATACTAAAATGCAAGCTTTAACTTGGGTCAATGACCACATGAAGTGAAAAGAAATATCTTCATAGCTGTGTACATCAGCATTCATATATATTATATCTCACAGATATTATACATATATTCATATACATGATATAAAATATATAATAAAATTACATAGTATATGTATATATACACATTATATTGTTGTTGTTGTCAAGTGCCATCAAGTCTGTTCCAATTGATAGCGACCCTGTACAGGGTTTCCAAAGAGTAACTGCTGAGTTTGAACCTCCAACCTTGTGGCTCAAACTGACCTTCAGGTCACGTGCTATATTTCACAATGCCATACCAGGACTCCATATACACATTATATATACATTAATGTTTGTTTGTTGCTGTTGCTAAGTGCCATGGAGTCAGTTATGGCTCATAGCCACCCTGTCTAGGGTTTCTGAGGAGTGGCTAGTGAGTTTGAACCACCAACCTTATTGTTCAAACCGACCTTTCAGTCCACTGCTTTATTCCACATAGCCACATTAGTATGTTGTTGTTGTTGTGTGCCATTGGAGTTGGTTCCGACTCATAGCAACCCTACACAGGGTTTCTGAGGCTATAAATCTTTACAGGAGCAGAAAGCCTTGTGTTTCTCCTGTGGAACAGCTGGTAGTTTCGAACTGCTGACCTTGAGGTTAGCAGCCTGATTTGTAACAACTATGCTACCAGAACTCCAGAAAAAAAAGAATTCTCCAAAACTGTAAACATTTTTATAAAGTGTAAGTGCATTTCTTTTAACATTTCAAGAGGAAGAGATAATAACAGTTTATATATAGTCAATCTGCAACCTCAGTTCTTACTAAATAAGTAGCTCATTCAGAAACATTGTTTTTTACGTTTTATATGAATGTGGCTTTATTGGTTCACAGAATAAAAACAGAGTAATAGATCTAATTTTCCAATATAAAGGCATGACTACACTGGTCCATACCTAATTTGTCACTTTTATTTTATTATACATAGCTACATATATTTTGTTAAAAGTGCACAAAAATAACTTTTCCTCATAATTTGAATCATTTTCTTTTGTAGCTTACAAACTATGTGGAAAAACTGGTTGAATTAACCTCTGTTTAGTTTGCCTGAGAGAAAAAGGGAGAAAAAACTATGATGGCATCATTCAAATGACTATTCCTAAAACGTAGCTTGGGGTAGTTCCTGTTCTCTTTTGGACAATTAAGAAACTGTTTGTTCAGTAAACTGGAAAAGATAATAAAATAAATGAAGTCACAGGCAGACTTAACCTAACTAATTAACCTATTTTCCTTGGGTTATAAGCCTATGCATATTAATTATATATTTTAATCATGTCATTTTAAGAATCATTATTAGAGGAACAAGCTTAGAATTGTTTATTCAAATATTTAAATGTTTTCTTTTTTAAATAAGAAATACAGTGTCAAAAATGAACTGTAAATTTGCACTTGACTTTCAAGTAGTTTGGAAATAATATCTGTTCATATGAATCAGCAGTACATTTTCATTCTTAGAAGCATTTAAACACATACACCCTGTAAGAGCATCTCAGTACTATGGGAGATAAGTTTGAGAGAAACCTTGAGACTGTTACATCTGTTAAGGTAAAAAAAAAAAGTAGGTATATATGGAGAGGAGAATGCCGGCTAATTGAAAGTGTATGGTAGAATCATCTAAACTCAGCTCCCTGAGAATTTAAATGAAAGAAAGTGTCAGCCCTCTTGAACATACCCATAAAAGTAGCTTCTAGGTCACACACACCCACACCCACACACTCACACACAAAAAAACACAACAAAACAATGTTGCAAAAAGCTGGAAGGGTATTTCATAATTGTTTTCAATAATTTTGATCCTAAATTTTTCTTTTTTCTTGCAAGATATGTGGTTGAATTAACCATCACTGTTTAGCTGGCATAAGAGACACAAAAAGAAAAAAACTGAGAGAGCATCATTAAAATTTTTATTTTTAATACAGAGCTTGAGGTGGTTCCTGATCACTTCATGAATGAACAAACAGGACTAAGCAAAATGTATGAGCAGTTATTAAGGAGGTTTGTCATCTACAGCAGAGAAGACATCTTTGTAAAACATTCAAGTGAAGCTACACTGTAAACAATGTTGTGAAGTACCATTGAGTCGATTCCGACCCATAGCGACCCTGTGTAGGGTTTCTAAGGAGCAGCTGGTGAGCTTGAACCACCGACCTTGTGGTTCAAATGACTTTTCAGTATTACACATTAATCCACAGTGTCACACCAGGACTCCACACTGCAAACAATGAATGGTAGGAAATTAGATACAAGATGAGAAATCCAAAGTAGATGAAGTTTCATTGGTAGTTAGTAAAAATAATGAAAAGTCAGAAACCAAAGATGACCCAGGTGGGAGTTTTTAGTGGTCAGATAGGGAACAGAAGCATAATATGCTTTATTTGTTGTTGTTATTAAGTACCATTGAGTCAGTTCTGACTCATAGCAACCTTATATAGGGTTTCCAAGGAACAACCAGTGGGTTTGAACCACTGAACCTGTGATTAGCAGTCCATTGCTTATTTTAAAGCACCACACTAGGTTTCATTATGCTTTAAAGAACTAAATATTTGTCAGTATCAGATACCTATCACTTTGTGTTAGGCATTAGGCTGTTAACTGCAAGGTCAGCTGTTCACACCCACCAGCCACTCTTTGGGAGAAAGATAAGCCTGTTTGCTTCTATAAAGATTTACAATCTCAGAAATGTTATATAGGGTCACTGTGAGCGAGGACTAACGTAATGGTACCTAACAACAACAACATCATATAGCAAAAGAATTCTTGGTGGTAGGTAGTGGGTTCAGCGTTGGGTTGCCAATCACAAAGTCATGCAATCAAACTCACAGCCACTCAATGAAAGAAAGATGTGACAATCTGCTTCTGTAAAGGTTTACAACCTTCAAACCCTGTGGTGAAATTCTCCCCCATCCTATAGGGTCTCAGAATTGACTTAAAATCAGTAGGTTTGGTATTATATACCAAAAGAATTGCGGTAGCAACAAGAGATTCAACAATGATGAGAATGTGACTGCTTTGGAAGAACTTAGCATATAGTAAAAGAGATAGACATGTACACATATCACCTAGCCATGTAATAAGTACAGTGCCATTGTCAGCCTAAAAGGCTTCTGTTGCCTACAGTGTGGCTTCACTTGGATGTTCTACTACCAAGATGGTTTCTCTGTTGTAAATGAAAAGATCCTTGTCAACTGCACATATACAAATCAAAATGCTTCCTTCCTTCTGGTTGTCTCAGAAGATGAGAGAAGACATTGTTGAATAGTTCACTCTTGAACTAAGTCTGAAAGGGAAATTTTCTGTTTTAGCTTTTTATTATGAATTGTGAAGGTTTACAGTTAAGATCATATGTCTTACATTCAACAAATAATAACCTTACTTTTTTTTTTTTTCATCTAAATGATGGCAATCCCTTCCATGCAACAACAGTTATCTCACTTTCTCCCAGTGGTTCCTAATTCCATTCCAACCTCCTTCCCATCCCTTTTCAATTTTGTCCTTAGATAAGTGTGGCCATTTTGATCATGAATGATTGATCATTCCATGATGAGCATTCCTTACCAGTGTTGTTGTTCCACCTATACATGTATTTACTGCTTGGTTAAAAATTAGACCAAGAGGGTGAGTTTTGTTCTAGACATGGAGCATGGTCAAGGGCCATCGTCTCAGGTTTCTCTAGTCTCTTTCTGAACTGGGAGTCCAGTCTTATTTTTATAATTTTGGGTTTTGTTCTACATTTTCTTCCACTCTATCCAAGACCCTCTAATGTGATCCCTTTTTAGAGTAGTTGGAAGTGGTTTCTGGACACCATGTACTTTTTCTGGTTTCAGAGTCATGGTGACTAAAGTTCACCTCCTCCACTGGACCATCAGACTAGTTGATCCCAAGCATCTTCAATTGCCATCACTCCTCTTTCTTCCACACCTGGAAAGACCAATAATTGCATCTTAGTTGAGC
>NW_006408736.1:4516416-4526024 GCF_000296735.1 Chrysochloris asiatica
CCAATGTACCTGAAATCCAGGAAGCTCACTGGGGCATGGTAGAATGCAAGGTTGATAAATTAGGTAGAAATATGACCATAAAATGCTTTGCGTGGACTTTACTACATAGATGATAAAGAGCCATTAAACAATTTGAGGGTATTTAAAACTTATGTGACATATCAAATTATTGTTAAATGATGAGAAACTTCTTATTCATTAGCAGTGGAGCAGAAGCAGGGCAAAGATATGGAGATAACTAAAATCTTCATACATGTGGGTGAGGGAGAGGAAGACTTACAGAGTGCATTCTAAGATTTTGACTTGGGAATTCTATAGCCAAATATATATATATATATATACACACACATTGTTGTTGTGAAGTGCCATGGAGTCAGTTCCGACCCATAGCGACCCTGTATAGGGTTTCTGAGGAGCATCTTCTGGTGAGCTTGAACCACCGAATTTGCAGTTCAATCCGGCTTTGCAGTTCAGCATATTAACCCATAGCACCACACCAGGACTCTCTCTCTCTCTCTCCCTCTCTCTCTCTCTAGATAGATAGATAGATAGATATAAAAGCATAGATAGATAGAATAGGATAACCATGAAAGATAGATAGATAGACTAGGATAACCATGCAATTGTATTAGAAAAATAGAAAGTATCAGCATTTTTCCTATAAATTTTTTTTGTATAGGAAGACTTCCTCTTTAGAAATGATTTCCAGCAAATATAGAAGAGGTAATTATTGTTGTTGTCATATGCCGTGGAGTCGGTTCCAACTCATAGCGACCCTGTATAGGGTTTCTGAGGCTGTAAATCTTTACAGGAGCAGAAAGCCTCATCTTTCTCCTGCGTAACAGCTGGTAGTTTTGAACTGCTGACCTTGAGGTTAACAGCCCTATTTGTAACCACTATGCTACTAGAGCTCCTTAGAAGACATAATAGAGTTGGCAAAATCACTATTTTGCATTCTATAGTAAAATAATAGATATAGATGGTGAACATTAATGTATGCTGTACTGATATGGATTTTGTTAAGAAACTCATAAGAAAGGTCTCAGGTTGAGATCACTTGAACCTGAAAATCAATCTGAATATGATTAAATGAAAGTGGGACATTCACAATGATGTGATTTGATGGGTGTATACAACACTACTTATTATGTATTCTTGAAAAAAAAAATCCTTGTACTAATTCCATGTATACATTAAAAGTTTATAGTATACACTGAGCCTAGTGGAATAAGTCAGCTACTACCACACAGAAGCAATGAAAGTAATGTGATGAAACAAAGAGAATGGAAGTGTTGGTAAGTAATATAGAATTAAGAAACAAAAACAGAGCACAGTGGATCTATGGGATAAGCACTAGACTGAGAACCACAAGGTTGGCAAGTCAAGCATATCAGCCACTCTATGGAAGAAAGAAGAGTCTTTCTACTCCCACAGAGATTTACAGTTTAGGAAATGCTATGCTGGGTTGTTCTGAGTCAGAACTGACTCAAGAGCACATAACAACAAGAAACTCAATATCAAATTGTATCAGTTATCCATGCTACGTATGGGATTTATTTGGATTCTGATTTAAACAAAACTTGAACACATCTTTGAAATTTTAATATAGACTCAGTGTAACAGAATTGATTGTTAATTGTGTTGAGTGTAATATGAAAAAAAGGCCTTATTAATTAGTGATACATACTGGAATACAAATAGATGTAAAATTGGTGTCGCTTAACATCAGTTTGAGCAACATCTAACAGCATTTTCATTCTTGGTACCATTTTTTTTTTTTTTTAATTAAAAAAAGGAAAACAACTCTTCTTTTATTTATTATTCCTTGCTAATGATTTTAGGCACTCCAAATCTATACTTTGCAACACTAGACTACAGATAGGATGTAGGCAGGTGAGGCAAAGGCCATAGCTCTGGGTGCAGGCAGTGGGGCATTGTTTGGTGGCTACAGGGGCTCTAGGGCCAGGGTGGAACAGTGGGTGGCTCCTCTCTCTTTCTGTGACCCTCTTCACTGCTACTATCACCTGTTCCTCCAGCTTCCACAAGCCACGACAGCAGTGGTGAAAAGGCTGAACAGAAGAGGGCTTCCTTGGATTTTACGATAACATTTGCAAAACATTCAAATCTAGTAGTGACTTATTACACAGTATGTATCATGAATCTTAATTGACATGTACCTCTGGTTACAAATGGAAAGGTAGAGTGTTTTTTGTTTTTTTAATCTTTTTTTTTAAACGTTTTTATTGTAAATTGAGTGATAGTTTACATGGTAGAATATCAGCTTTACATTCATCCTATTGTATTTCGTTTTATTATAATGATTACAATCCCCTCCATGCATCATCATTCAACAGCATTTACTTTCATTCCCTCTGTTGTTGTTGTTGTTATTTTGTTCTTAATTTACAGCACTGAAGCAGTCAGGACTACATAACCATTCGAACATCCCGCAAGCCTGCCTCCCAGCCCTCAGCACACAGCCCCTCTCCCTCCCTGAGTCCAGAGTCCCCATCTGCTCCATCTTGTCAAGTCATCATCTCTGCCTCCATCTCAGAAGTCACTGCTTCTCTGGAAAGAGTCCCACACTCTGCTTTTCTTCCTTGATGATCCATCCCAGGGTCCTAGGCTCCTGAACTACAAGATCAATCACTCCCCTCCTTTTGTTATAAATCATCTACCTTTACATTTGCAACACTCACAGTAAGTCCTGGTACCAATTATTCGCTATTGAAAGACAAGAGTCTTATCCCCATCTCCTTTACCAGCCCTGTCCAGATAGGTTGGAAACCACTCAGTGGAGATTCTACCTTCCCCCACGCCCTCTGGAACTAGGCTTCCTCTTGAAAACATGTAAGCCAGAAGGTAGAGTGTTTTGAGTTTTATTTAATGTCAGATCAAAAATATATATATTTGTGGAAGAATTGTTAAGTGCTGTTAAGTTTATACCAACTCATAGTGACCCTATGTACAGCAGAATGAAACACTGCCCAGTCCTGTACCAACTTCACAATCATTCAAACGCTTGAGCCCTTTGCTGCTGCCACTGTGCCAACTCATCTTAGAGCACAAGTGCTTGGAAAGTGCTTGGCTCCATTTAGCATCTGTAAACATAACATTCTTTGGAGATCTCTCTGTGTTTTGACATCAATCCTTCCCTGGATCTACAAGCTTCACAGTGCAGGGACCCCAACTCCAGTGGATGTGCTCCACTCTTGACTCTTAGTTAGTGGTAACAGGTCTCTCTCCCTCAGCTCACTTCTCTTGCCTTTTATATCTCAAAAGATATTGTCTCAAGATATAACCTAATCCTGTCGATTGTATCTGAACTCATTAACATCATTGTTGCTGTTAAGTACCTTTGAGTAAATTCTGACTCATATCAACCTTGTAGAGGAGTGCCTGGTGGGTTTGAACCAACAACCTTGTAGTAGTAGTCTAGTGCTTATCTTATAGTGCCACGTTATTAACATCATTGTAAGGAGTACTTGTAATGGATTTGATGTCAACATATTACATCTTATTATGAAGGTGATAACCACATCCTAGCTGCTAAAACACTGAGGATTCTAACCAAGCCAAGTTCACATAAAACCTTAACGATCATACCTTCCATTTTGTTCTGACATAGTCATCTAATGTATGGCAGAATAGACTGTATCAAAAGGTTTTCTTGACTGTTTAAAATAACTGTTTAAAAGACCAGTTCCCAAGATGCTACTTCTGGAGCCACTTGGTAGGTTTTAGCTACCAAACTTAAGGTTAGGACTAATTACAAACCAGTTGTCTCACCCAGGGATTAATTCTGTCATGAAAAAAATGAGCATAGGAAATACAGTCTAAAATGGTATGGAAAAGATTCTACAGCTATATCAGACACTTAATTGATAAAATTATGTAATTTTTCTTCATTTTGTAGTGATGGTAATTGGTGGTTATGGCTGTGGAGTTGGTTCCAACTCATAGTGACCCTGTACAGAGTTTCCGAGGCTGTAAATCTTTACAGGAGCAGAAAGACTCATCTTTCTCCCACAGAATAGCTGGTAGTTTTGAACTGCTGACCTTGTGGTTCACAGCCTGATTTGTAACTACTATGCTACCAGAGCTCCTTTAATACTTTACAAATTTATAAATCTTTATGGCCCCTTCATATTTATTTTAAATAGATGTTAATACCCTAATTCACATTGATACCATAATGTTGCGTTGTTTTCTTTTCTAAAAGATTTCTACAAAATCTGAGTCTAAATCATTACGGTAATCAATATAAAAGATGGTTTACATAAGGAAAATAGTTGATGTTTATAAAAAGATATATCAAAGTTTTCTTCTCTCTTGGTTTTTGCCCAAGAAAGACAGAAACAATTGGCTTTTCAAAACACAGAAATAATTTTCTTTTTAATTATTTAAGGCCCACAGCTCTTGGACTCCTGATGTGGCACTGTGAGTTAATGTGCTGTATTACAAGGTCATTTTGAATCACAAGGTCAGCAGTTCAAGCTCACCAGGGGCTCCTTGGAAACTATACAGGGTTGCTATAGGTCAGAACTGACTCGACAGCACTTGACAAGGTCCATAGTTCTAGGATTCACACACACATATATATAGCATCATGGTAAGTTATGTTTTAAAAATAAACAATATTTTATTCATATCTGGTTATTTATTTCTCTGTTTTCACCTCAACAACATGGGAAATATAAACATTCATCTCCTTATCCTCACTTGCTTTTTTAGTGTCAATTTAGAATTAGAAGAGGAATGACCACATATGACTATGAAATTCTTTTTTTCCGAAGCCTAAGAGAATAAAATGTACACAAAATAAGGGTTTTGCCTCTCTGAAAAATTAGAAAAAAACAAACAAAAACAAAAAACCTTGAATTTAATTTTAATCAATCTAAAAAGTCAAATCATTTCCTAAAGTACATTGTCATTGATAAATCACAGTAAGGCTCTAATAATTTAGTTCTTTTTAACAAATACGAGCAAACACTGAGTATCCACATATTCATAAATACAAGTGAAATTAAAGAAAGGCAATTAAGGTCACAGCCAGATGATTTAGGGGAAGTTAATAGCAGGAGTCCTGGTGTGGCTCTGCAAGATAATGCACTGGACCACTAGATCAGTTTGAACTACAACATTGGTGATTCAAACTCACCAGCTGCTCCTCAGAGGGAAAACTTTATGGAGTCCTGGTGTGGCTCTGTGGATTAATGCACTGGAATGCAGGTCGGTTTGAACCTCAATGTCGGTGGTTCAAGCTCCACGGAAACATTATAGAATTCACTATGAGTCGGAACCACCTCAACGGCACTTAATAACAACTATAATATACGAATAAGACAAACAATTTAGATCATTTAAGATTACAAAGAACTATATAGATAGATAGATAGATAGATATAGATGCTTTAAAATTGTTGAACAAATATCCTAAATTGACAAAGTGATATTATATTTACAAGTATATACA
Organism: Chrysochloris asiatica; assembly: GCF_000296735.1. Lineage (NCBI taxonomy): Eukaryota > Metazoa > Chordata > Mammalia > Afrosoricida > Chrysochloridae > Chrysochloris > Chrysochloris asiatica. The sequence goes on from NW_006408736.1 coordinate 4,521,893, forward strand.
TTTTTATGCATAATTATCATATGTAAATATAATTTTTGATGTTGTTTTGATGGATCCTTTAAAAATTTTTTTACTTAAGTCTTTTTTTAACTAACATTATGTAGATTTTATTAGTTTGTTACTTTTCAGGAGCAAGTCTGTATGTTAATGTTTAATTCGTGATCCAGCATTTGATCCAAGGTCATCTTTGAACTGAAAATAAAGTTACACTTCAAAGAGTGTTTATTCTCTAACCGTTTTATTGGCATATTTAGCAGCAGTATAGATACAGTTGCAAATTGATTGACTATGATTTTGTCTCTGTAACACACATCAAGGGTGAGAAGTATGAATTAATAATTCATAATGTAGACAACCCAAATTTAACCCACACTCACTCCATAAGAATATAATTATCAAGGCTTCTTATCTTTTCTGATGAAGATATCAAGATAAATTAGGTGACAGTACAATGGGGGATGATCACAGAGGAAGGATTGTGGTAGTGCTGGGTTTAAAGGCTGAATCAGTCACCTACTTTTCATGTGATCATTAGTCAAAACAGTAAGTTATGTCGTACTATAGTTATTGAATGTATTCATTTTCTTCAATACTATGTATGAAGGTAAGTCAGAAAATATTGCTATTAATATTCTAGCTCTTGCTTGCATGAGCTTATTCCAAAGATGTGTCTGCAATTAGTGGATGGCTGCATACATGTTCTCAGTAATTTACTTATCTTAGTCTTATTTGGGAGCTGTCAAATAAAAACAATGGCTTCTGAGTGCATTTGCTAGACCAGTTAACTTCAAAGAAGAGAGGCTCTCTCAAAATGTTTTGGTGACAGTTTTGTTTGGCTTTTAATTTTTCCAAATTTGTAATTCTGATAGATTTCTTAAAATATACAGAATTATCAGAGGGGCTTATTATGATTAAGTTTTAAAATAACTGGAACCTGCATTGGTGAGAAAAATGCCAGGAAATTTTCTCTGAGGAGTATTTTTTCCCCCATCACAACAATGCACCTGCTCATTCTTTGCAGGAAACAAAGGCTGTCCTATGAGAATTTTGTTACAGAAACCTAACCTAATCCACTCAACAGTCTTCGTCTTACCATTTCAGAGATATTTTTGTTCCCAAATCTCAAAAAAACATGCTTCTCAAGGAGCATGATATTAGTCTCTCAAGGATGCCAAAACTGTGGTTTTGGAGCAGTATAAATTGAAGTGGACAGATCTCTTCAAGGGAGGATTAGAGAAATGAAAACACTGCTTTCAAAAGTGCATAGACCTAGATGGAGGAAATGGAAAACAATGGCTTTCCACTTAGACATTTTTGCTTAATAAAGCTTTATGTGATTTTATAGCAATACATTTTTACTTCCATCATTTACTAGACTTCTTTATGTGGTCCATTTTCAGAATGTCAATATACCAAAAGTTTCAATTTACCCATGTATCCTAAATCTTTGATCATATTTGTTATTAGGATCTATATGGATAAGACCAAACCCACTGTCGTTGACTTGAATCTTACTCATAGCAATCTTATAGGACAGAGAACTGCCCCACTGGACCAATAAAAGCATCATGATAAATTGACAAAATATTAAAGTTGTCAAAGATTTCGTTTTGCTTAGATCAACCATCAGCTCTTGTGGGAGAAGTAGTCAAGAAATCAAAGGGTGTATTTCATTAAGAAAATATGCCGTGCAAGACCTCTTTAAAGTGTTCAAGAACAAAGATGCCAGTTTGAGGACTAAAGAGCATCTGACTCAAGCCATGGTATTTTCAATAACATCTTATACAGGTGAAAAATTGGACAATGAATAAGGAAGACCATAGAAGAATAGATACATTGGACTCATGGTATTATAGGGACTATTAAAGGCATGATAGACTGACATAAGAGAAACAAATGTGTTCGAAGAAGTACAACTAGAATGCTTCTTAGAAGCCAAGATGGCCTGACTTCCTTTCTCATACTTTGGACATATTATCAGGAGGGACCCATCACTGGAGAAGGACTTAATGCTTGGTAAAGTGGAAGGTCTGCAAAAAGAGGGAGACCCTCAGTAAGATGGATTGGCATAGTGACAGCACAAAAGACCCAAGCATAACAATTGTGAGAATGGCGAAGGACTGGGTGGTATTTAATTTTGTTCATTTTGTTAGATTGCTATGGGCAGAATTGATTTGATGGCATCTAACTACAACAACAACACATCTTTATGGAAACAGACTGCCTCATCTTTTTTCCACTGAGAAACTAGTAGGTTTGACCTGTGGGTATGTAGCTATTTCATTTAGCAGCCCAATGCTAAGATAATGTTATCATCATGGTTCCTGTATCTTACTCCTGAGTGAAAAAATATTTTTTATGATTTGCTTTCATTTCTTAGAATTATTTTTTGATTTTCTATCTGTTATTAAAGGATTGATTTTATGAGTGAATAGATTTCTATGATAGGAATTTACTTGTAATTTTGAAAGATTAAAGTAATTCAATATAACACAATATAATAAAAGGTTATAGTTGATATATTGATTCCAAAGTGATAAAAATCACTAGCAAAATACATGTTACAAATTTAGACTTAAGATAAATTAGTTTTAGGAGTCACTAACTGCAAATTTGACTCTTCAAATCCACCAGCTGCTCCAGCAAAGAAAGACGAGGGTGTCTGCTCCTATAAAAATTTATAGTTTCTCAAATTCTGTATAGGATCATTTTGAGTCAGAATCAACTTGATGACAGTGGGTTTGGTTTTAGTTTCATTCTTATTTAAGTCTGATCATTGCAGTGAATTTTCTATATTATGTAACTAAGTCGCCAATTTTGACAGCAAGGAACAATAAAAGTTACTACAGTGTGTTATACTAGGAAAAGCATTGAAAGGTTGTCGATTCAATCCTACCCACTAGTCCTCAGACACCCTATACAGGGTCGCTATGAGTCAGAACCAACTTGATGATACTTAGCAACCACAAGAACATAGGCGGAAAAAATTCAACTATGTGGTGCTTTGAAATATATCTGTAATTATTCTAATTGTTATGGATTGAATGTGTCCCTAGATGATAAGTTAAAATCCTAACTCCTAAATCCAGTGAATGTGAATGTATTTGAAAATCCTTTTCAGGGTATAATTACTTAGTATGGACTCCTGGTGTGTTGCAGTAGGATCACCAACAAGGTCTGCAAACCCACCAGCGGCTCCTCAGAAACCCTATACGAGGTCACTATGAGTTGGAATCAACTCAACTGCACTTAACAACAACAACTAGTTAGCACGAGGTCATGCTGCAAGAGAGTGAATTCTAATAAAATATAAGTGATGTCTTTATGAGAAGATAAGAGATGCAGTAAAAGAGAGACATGCAGTGAACAACATCTAGTTACAAATGTGGTAGAGGTTGGGTTGATGTATGTACAAGCCAATGAATGCCAACAAATGTTGGTCACCAATGAAAGTTAGGAAAAAACAAGGAAGGATTCTTCTCTGAGTCTCAGAAGGAACATGTTACTGCTGACACTTAATATCAAACTTCTACTCCCCAGAATTCTGAGAGAATACATTTTTATTAGTTTAAACCACTCTGTTTATTGTACTTTGTTAATAGCAGACCTAATAAACTACAGAGATATACTAAGATGCTTATGTATAAACCTATAGCTACAACACTGACAAGCCATGGACAACATTGTGAAGTATGAGTATTCCAAAACACTTAATTGTGCTCATGAGGACTCTGTAACTGGAACAAGAGGCAGTTGTTCAAACAGAACATGGGAACATTGAATGGTTTAAAATTAAGAAAGGTGTACGACAGGGTAGTATTTTTTCGTCATACTTATTCAATCTATATGCTGAACAAATAGTCCCAGAAGCTGGATTGTATGAAGAAAAATGTGGTATCAAGATTGGAGGCAGACTCATTAACAACCTGCAATATGTAGATGATATCTTACTTGCTGAAAATGAAGAGAACTTAAAATACTTACCAAAGAAGATCAAAGAGCACAGCCTTCGGTATGTATTGCATCTCAATGTAAAGAAAACAAAAATCCTCACCACTGGATCGATAAACAGCATTCTTATCAACAGAGAAAATACTGCAGTTGTCAAGGACTTCATTCTTCTTGGATCAAC
>NW_006408736.1:4526350-4583732 GCF_000296735.1 Chrysochloris asiatica
AGTTGCTGCAGAAGGATATCATTTTTGGTAAGGTGTTGGGTCAGAGAAAAAGAGGAAGACCCCCAGCGAGATGGATTGGCAAAGTGGAACCATCAATGGGCTCAGTCGTGGCAACAAATGTGATGTTGGCGGAGGACCGGGCAGTGTTTGGTTCTGTTGTGTGTAGGGTCGCTATGAGTCGGTACTGACTCGATGGCACCTAAAAGTAACACAGTGCTTTCAAAGAGATGTACGAGAGTTACACAGTAGGATTAAAATTAATGTTTTACATAGCTGATAATAGCAATTTAGTATTTTTTACTCCCAATTTACCTAAATGCTACATACAAAATGAAGATGAAATTAAAAAGAAAAAAAAAAGTTTACATAAAGCTCTAAAAGTAGTTATTTCATATTTTTCCTTATTTTTTCTATCTTATTTTTCCTTAAATATCTCTATATGTATGAATATATAATATGAATACAGGGATAGCTTTAAAATTTTTCTGTTTTATTTCTTTTCTTTAGAAAGTCATTTTCTGTCTAGTTTTTTTCTCTCATATGCCTCTTGTTTACTGTTCTTTCTTCCCCAAATTCAAATGGTCTGGGAGACACGGATGGCAAGTAAATGCCCTCAAGAATGAATAAGTACAATACACAGCTCTTAAGATGCCATTTTCAAAATTGGATGTGAAAAATTATTTCTCTTCTGTTTGTTTCCATATGAATACTCTAGATGAGTAGTTACTATGTCTCTATCAGCCAGTGCCTTATATAACATAACACAGTCGGGGTACATTTACCAAAAGAACAGTAGATTTGTGAATACTCAGTCCAAAGAAACACATGTAGTCTTCCTTCTATAAACAGGCTTACTTAAAGCTTCTTTTCCTGAAACTCAATCAAGCATTAACTTATATTCCTCCTCTTTATACTCTACAGTATATAATTTCACTAAGTAATGATGATGTTCTATTTTTAGTTATTTTATCATTTTTATCTTGACAATTGAAATACCAGTGTAATTCATTACATTTTGGACAGGAGATTCATTTGGGGCTGAGCATGAAATTGTATCCTAAGTTATTATAGAGTATTTATGTAATTTAAATCTACAATGGTACCTATTGGATGATTTCATTTTCCATCTAAACTAAAATATATTTATGGCATAAAGGGAATGATAGGGTTTTTTTTCTCCGTATTAGCATTAGTGGATCATTTTGTAGAGACAATGTGAGGTTGCAAGTGGGCTACTTTGACGTTCCCTCTTTAATTAATTTGGTAAAATGAATTTATAATCACCAATTCTTGATCATAGGTTATTCTTACACAAAAAAATAAATAAACAAAAACAAAACAAAATGCACTTTTCTTTCTGTCTTGTATGCGTGTAGTGAGTGAAAGGATGAATTATTTATATTTCAAGGTTTTCTATGCAAATAAATTTCCTCATACTTCTAGCTGCAATCTGCCCAGAACAAATATGCCATATTATATGAGTAATTACACTTTAAATGGCTTATTCTGGAAGCAACTCTAAATGTACTTGTCTTCTGAGCAGTGATCATGGTTTGTATTTGTAAACAGTGTATTAGCCTTTTCAAAGACGTTCTTGGATAAAAACAGTGAGCAAATAACCTGCTTTCCAAATAAGTTCTTTTGTATGTGCATGTCTTTATATGTTGCAAATCTGAGAAAGATAACCCAGAATATTAACATTAATAAAAAGATATAAAGTAAAAATTTGTACCCTATGTTGACAATTTATTAAAAGGATTAGCAAACTTCCATTTTAGAAATTTTACTTACTGGCTTCATGTTGCCGTCTAAATTTATTTCCTCTAGTTCTTTTCTTAGAGGTAGTCACCATGATTCATGTATGAATCATATTTTTTCTTTTATAAACAACACAATATATTTACGTATGATAGGTGTTGAATCTACTAACTTGGAACTAATGAGTACTTAATGTCTTAAATTTATATACAATAACATTATTTCCCACCACTTGTCTGTCAGATTGTCATGCTGTTGTGCTTTGCTGTGATGTTGGAAGCTATGCCACAAGCAAATTTGAATACTAAGGCATGCCTTCCCCAAGCCATGGTATTTTCAATAGCCTCATATGCATGTGAAAGTTGGACAATGAATGAAGAAGATCATAGAAGAATTGATGCATTTGAGTTATGGTGTTGTAGGAGAATATTAAAAGTGTGATGAATTATAAAAATAATAAACCAATTTGTGTTGGAAGAAGTACAGCCAGAATGCTGTTTAGAAATCAGGATGAACAGACTTTTTCTATGATACATGGAACATATTATCAGGAGGGACCAGTCCCTGGAGAAAGGCATCATGTTTGGTAAGGTGTAGGGTTACTGAAAAAGAGGAAAACCCTCAATGAGATGGGTTGGTACAGTGGCAATGGTTCCAAATGTAGTAACAATTGTGAGGTTGGCACAAGACCGGGCAGTGTTTTGTTCTGTTGTTCATGAGGTCACTATGAGTCAGTACTGACTTGACAGCTCCTAACAACAACAGCAATGCCACCAGTATTTTACATACCAGCAGAGTCACCCATGGTAGACAGTTTTCAATTGAGTTTCCAGAGTAAGACAGACTAGGAAGGAGAGGTAGACGACTTCTGAATAGTTAGTCACTGAAAACCTTATGAACTGCAGGCGATCATTGTCTGATGTTTTGCTGGAAGATAAGTCCTTCATGTTGGCAGGCACACAAAAAATACCACTGGGAAAGAGCTGCCTCCTCATAGTGAATGGTGGTGGTGGTTATGTGCCGTGGAGTTGGTGTCAACTCATATCGACCCTGTATAAGGCTTCTGAGGCTGTAAATATTTAAGGGAGCAGAAAGCCTCATCTATCTCCCACAGCACAGATGGTAGTTTCGAACTGCTGACCTTGAGGTTCGCAGCCCGATTCATAACCACTACGCTACCAGAGTTCCTTTCCTCATAGTAGAGTACCTTAATAACATGAGTTGAGCAAAGCTTTCGGGATCCTCATTTGCTGATGGTGCACAACTGAAAATGAGGAAAAACACCTATAAATGTGTTAATAATCAAAATGTGGAATGTGTGAAGTATGAACCTAGGAAAACTGGAAGTTGTCAAAAATGAAATTGGACACATAAAGATCAATATCCTAGACATTAGTGATCAAAAACAGACTGATATTGACAATTTTGAATCAGATTATGATATTGTTTACTATCCCAGGAATGATAAACTGAATTGGAATGGCATTTGCATTCATCATCAAAAAGAGCATTTGGAAACAAGTATTGTAGTATAATGCTGTTTGTGATAGGATATATCCATACACCTACAAATTAATACTACTAATTTTCAAATTTATGCATGAACAACTAAAGCCAATGATGATGAAATTGAAGAACTCTACCAACTTTCTCAATCTGAAATTGATCAAACATGCAATCATGATGCATTGATTTTACTGGTGACTGGAATGCATAAGTGGGAAACAAAGAGGAAAGACTGAAAGTTGGAAGGTATAACCTTAATAATAGAAATGATGCTGGAAATTACATGTTAGAGTTCTTCGAAACTAGTGACTTATTCATTGCAAATACCTATTCTCAACAACATAAACAATGACAGTATATGTGGACTTCATTAGATGGAATACCCAAGAATCAAATTGACTATGTTTGTGGGAAGAGATCATGGAGAAGCACAATATTAATAGCCTGAACAAGGGTAGGGGACCACTGTGGACTGACAATCATTAAGCTCAGGCAGAAGCTTCCGAAAATGAAAACTACTCCATGAGAGCCAAAATACAAACCTGTGCCACCTGAATTTAGAGATTATCTCAACAACAGGATTCTTGCATTGAACACTAATGAATGAAGACCAGAAGACTTGTGGGATGACATCAAGAGCATCATAACATGAAGAAGTCAAAAAGTCTTTAAAAATACAGGAAAGGAAGAAAAGAACAAAATGGATGTCAGAAAAGACTCAGATATTTGCTTTTTAAGCAAGAGATGCTAACATGACAGGAAAAAAAGTTGAAGTAAAGGAGCTGAACAGAAAATATCAAAAGGCAGCTTGAGAAGGCATAGTAAAGTATTATATTGAAATGTTCAAAAGACCTGGAATCAGAAAACCAAAAGGGAAGAATACACTCACCATTTTGAAAACTAAAAGAACTGAAGGAAAAATGGAAGCCTCTGTTTGCAGTATGAAATAATTATATGAACAAAATATTGAACAATGCAGGAAGCAAAGAAGAAGAAGGAGGAGGAGGAGGAAGAAGAGGAAGAAAAAGAAGAATATAGAAAGTCACTTTACAAAAAAATAATTGGTCCATGTTATTTCAGGATCCAGCATGAGATTAAATGTTGAAGAGCAAAGATGTCAGCTTGAAGACTCAGGTGCACCTGACCCAAGCCATGGTATTTTCAATACCCTCATATGCATGCAAAGCTGAACGTAGGAAGACTGTAGAAGAATTGATGCTTTTGTGTTGGAGGAGAATATTGAAAGTGCCATGGGCTGCCAAAAGAACCAACAGATCTGTGTTGGAAGAAGTACAGCCAGAATGCTCCTTGGAGGTCAGGATGGCCAAACTTCATCTCTCATATTTCAGACATATTGTCAGGAGGTACCAGTCACTGGAGAAGGATCTCATGTTTCGTAAGATGGAGGGTCAGAGAAAAAGAGGGAGACCCCCAGCAAGAGGAATTGGCCAAGTGGCAGCATCAATGAACTCAAGTGTGGCAACAATAATGAGGTTGGCCCAGGATTGGGCAGTGTTACATTCTGCTGTGCATAATGTCGCTATGAGTCAGTACTGACTCAATGGCACCAAACAACAACAACAACATTGTGATCAAGATCAATGGTGCTGAAGAAGACATCCAAGCTACACTGAAGACATTAGGGGAAAAGAAGGCTCCAGGAATTATAGAATGCATACTGAAATGTTTCAACAAACATACAATGCTGAAAGCACTTACTAGTATGTGGGTTGGAGAGAAACATTTTTGTTATTGCATCTGTTCCAAAGAAAGTTACCCAATTTAATGTCTAAATTATTTTTAAAAATCAGTAATATCATACTTAAGTAAATTTTTTCTGAAGATCATGCAAAAACTGTTGCTGTAGCTTATAACCAGGGAGTTACCAGAAGGTCAAGCTAGAGTCAAAAGAGAGAGTGAAAGGATATTCTTGCTGACATCAGATGAAAGTTGGCTAAAATCAGACAATTCCAGAAAGATGTTTAGCTGTCTTTTATTGACTGCAAAGTCAATTTACTTTGTGGATCAAAGCAAACCATAGATAATGTTGTGAATAATGAAAATTTCAGAGCACTTAATTATATTCATGAGAAACCTATATATAGAACAAGTGGTTTCATTGGTTTAAAATCAGGAAAGGTGTGAGCCAGGGTTATATCCTTTTGCCATACTTCTTCCAACTGTGTGCTAAGCAAATAATCCAAGAATTTGGATTATATGAAGAAGAACGGAGCTTCAAGATTGTTGGTAGGCTCATTAACTAACTGCAGTATGCAGATGGCACAGCCTTGATTGCTTGCTGAAAGTAGAGAACTTGAAGCACCTGATGATGAAGATCAAAGACCACAGACTTTAGTATGGGTTGTACTTCATTGCAAATAAAACAAAAATCCTCACTACTGAACCAATAAACAACATCATGATAAAGGTAGAAAAGACTGAACTTGTCAAGGATTTCATTTTACTTGTATTCACAATCAATGCTCTTGGAAGTAGCGGTCAAGAAATCAATGCTTACATGGGGCAAAGCTGCTTCACAAAGTCTCTTTAAAGTGTTAAAGAGCAAAGATTTCAATTTATAGGACTATGGTCAGCCTGATTCAAGTTAGGGTATTTTCAGTTGCCTCATTATGCATATGAATGTTTAGATAAGGAAGACTGGAAAATAATTGATACATTTGAATTTTGGAGTTGGAGAATATTGAAAGTACCAGGAACTGCCAGAAGAACCAACAAGTGTAAGAAGAAATGAAACCAGAATGTTCCTTAGAAGCAGTATGTGGAGACTTGGTCTCATGTACTTTGACAATGTCATCTGCAGGGACCAGTCTTTGGATAAGAATCTCATTCATAAGAAAGTAGAGGATCATCACAAAAAGGAAGATTCCATAAAGATGGATTGCCATCGTGGCAATAATAAAAGGCTCACACATTACAACAGTTGTGAGGGTGAGATCCTGGCAGTGTTTCATTCTGTTGTGCATTGGGTCCCAGGAGTCAGAACTAACTGGACAACACTCAACAACAACAACAACCATTTAATCATTGCCAGGGTATGTTATAATCTCTTTCATGCACACTACCACAGGAATCAGTGAATATTTGTACAGTGATTTCAATCAGACCTTTCCTCACAACTCACAGATTAATAACAAAAAAACTCTTAATTTCATAAAAATTTATATTTCATAAAAATATCTGGACTGTATATGATTTAGTGCAATGCATTCAGAAAACAAGAATATGACTTATTTGCGTAATATGGTATTCAAGTTGCTTAAGAATCATAATAAACCGATTTTTCTGGTTAGCTTGATATAAACTGCTTTTGATGCCGCAACATATTTCTATACTTCACTGTTTTTTAGCTTTAATTTAGAATATCACGTATAATAAAGATCATGTTCATTTGCTCTCCTAACTTTAACATTACTTTTCTCTGACTTTATATAATCATAGTTGAAATACCATTCTGTTTCTTTTAGAATACACATTATGAATTTTGTAACTAAGATTTTAACCCAGAATATTGCTTCTTACCAGGTAATAGAAAGCTATGTGCAGAAATATTCAGATTGCTGGGGAGATTTTTTTCAGAGTCAACCTGTGTTGGCTTTTTACTTCAACACTAAAATCCTATGAGTTAGACCCTTCATTATCAGTGATAACACATCTACAAGAAATATTCTGGAAGCCAAATTTATGTATGTAGCACATATAAATATGTGCTGTTGCTGTTAAGTATTGCTGAGTCAGTTCTGACACATAGCAAACCTGTATCAGGTTTCCCAGGAGTGGCTCATGAGTTCGAACCACTAACTTTTTAGTTCAAACTGACCTTTTGGTCCAGTAATGAAAAAAAAAAAAGTCATCAGATGCAGAACTATGAAAAGAAACATTGGGAGATATTACTAAATCCCATATATAGACTGCTTTGTTTTTGTTGTTAAGTGCTGTCAAGTTGGTACTGACCCTTAGTTACTCATTATAGGGTTTCCAAGAAGGTTCAAGCTGGTGAGCTTGAACCACTGACTTTGCAGTTCAAATGGCTTTGCAGTCTGGCACATTAGCTCACAGCGCCACACCAGGACTCCTACAGACTGCTTTAGTGATAGCTAATTATCTGTCAAAGTATATTACTAGATGACTCAGTGAACATTCTCAGTGATATCATATAGGAGATTGTAAGATTGAATAATTTTCTTAGATAATTTATAATATTCATTTTTGTATTCATTATTGAATTACTGAGAAATAAATGACTGATCAAAATATTGTTTACATTTAAATATGTAAATGAAAACACCAGCTAATTGGACAGTAAGCTATTTCCAAAAGAACAAAAGTGAATAAATTTTGAGTCTTATATATTAAAATGATTTTTGTTGTTGTTGTTCAAGCATAGTAACAATTGTGAGGATGGTGCAAGACTAGGCAGTGTTTTGTTTTGTTGTGCACAGGGTCTTTGTGAGTTGGAAGTGACATAATGGCACCTAATAACAACAACAACAGCAAATGATTATTTTGTCACAGTGTTCGAAAACATACCAAACCAAGTAATGTTTTATCTAATTTTGATGAATGGTCAAGAAGCCTGTTATCTCATCAAGACTTGTTTCTCTATCTTCAAACAAACTTCTAACAGAGGTTTGTGATCGTGTTTTTAGAAAGTTTGAAGGTTGTGGGAAGAAGGTATTGGGAGAAAACAGAGTTTGAGAAAAGATTTTGGTAAGTTTCATTATTACCATAAATCAAATTCATTGACTTTATAATGGTTTTTTCTCATCTTTTTGATTGTGTTTCATGTAACTTTCTTCACATTCTCCAATAAAGCAGCAGTCTATGAACATTGCTTTGAAGAAAACTTTGCTATCATTTTCAGCCATCATAGGTTTAAATTTGGTCTCTTCATTGTTGTTAGGGGCCATCGAGTTGGTACAAACTCATAGCACAACAGAACGAAACACTGCCCAGTCCTAGGCCAACCTCACAATTGTTACCATGCTTGAGCCCATTGATGCTGACACTTTGCCAATCCGTCTCACTGCAGGTCTTCCTCTTTTTCTCTGACCCTCCACCTTACCAAACATGATATCCTTCTCCAGCGACCAGTCCCTTTTGACAATATGTCCAAAGTATGAGAGGCAAAGTTTGGCCATGCTGGCCTCCAACGAGCACTCTGGTTGCACTTCTTCCAACACAGATCTGTTGGCTCTTTTGGCAGCCCATGGCACTTTCAATATTCTCTTCCATCACCATAATTCAAATGCATCAATTCTTCTATGGTCTTCCTTATTTATTGTCCAGCTTTAGTATGCATATGAAGTTATTAAAAACACCATGGCTTGGGTCAGGTGCACCTTAGTCTTCAAGCTGACATCTTTGCTCTTCAACACTTTAAAAAGGTCTTGTGCAGCAGATTTACCTAATGCAATACATCATTTGATTTCTTGGCTGCTGCTTCCATGAGTGTTGATGGTCGATCAAAGAAGTATGAAGTCCTTAACAACTTCAATCTTTTCTCCATTGATAAGAATGCTGTTTATTGGTCCAGTGGTGAGGAGTTTTGTTTTCTTTACATTGAGATGTATTGCATACAAAAGGCTGTGGTTTTTGATCTTCATCAGTAAGTATTTTAAGTCCTCTTCACTTTCAACAAGCAAGGTTTTATCATCTGTACATTACAAGTTGTTAAAAATGTGGTATTTAACAAGTTCCTCCCTGTAAGAGTCAGTTGATGTGGTGCTATGAGTTAATGCACTGTACTGGACGGTCACTTTGAACCACAAGTTCAGTGGTTCAGGCTCATCAGCTGCTCTTTGGAAACCCTATACAGGGACACTATGGGTTGGAACTCACTCGATGGAACTTCACAACAATATGGGAATAATGATAGTTCTTATCTCAGAAGTTATTTGGAATAATTTATTAAGGTAATGCCTTTGAAGCCCCAAGCAGTTTCTAGTAAATATTGTTGTTACTAAGTGCTATGGATTCGGTTCTGACTCCTAACAATCCTGTGTAGAGTTATGGAGAAGTGGTTCGTGGAACCTTGTAGTTAGCAGTCTAGTGCTTATTTTAAAGTGCCACACCCATATTCAGTAGTGGCGGTGGTGTGCGGTGGAGTTGGTTCTGACTCAGAGCGAACCTTCATATGTTTTCTGAGGCTGTAAATCTTTACGTGAGTAGAAAGCCTCATCTTTCTCCTGCAGAACCCCTGGTACTTTCCAACTGTTGACCTTGAGGTTAGCTGCCCGACTCGTAACCACTAAGCTACCACAGCAATATTGTTGTTGCTGTTAAGTGCCTTCCAGCTGTTCTGACCCATAACGACCCTGTATAAGGTTTCTGAAGAGTGGCTGTTGAGCTTGAACCACCGACATTGTGGTTCAAACCGACTTTGCAGTGTAGTGCATTAACCCACAATGCAACACCAGGATGCTACACCAATATTGTTGTTAAATGCCATAGAGTCGGTTCCGACTCATAGGGACCAAGCATAGGGTTCTGAGAAGCGGCTGGTGAGTTTGAAATGTCTACCTTGTGGTTCAAACTGACCAATATTAGACCCTCATAATTGCATACTGTAATTTACCTTCTCTTTATTATTTTTTTCATTTATTTCTACATAAAGCTTCCTGAAAGCCTTGATTTGATACAAGTGTGGCAATCGAAAAAGATAAGTGTTGGAATCTTAATAAAACAAAGTATATTGCTGAAAATATCTTCCTAGGATGAGAATAAACTAAAAATATGAGCAATGCATTTCTTTCATTTATCTTGCTTGTGCAAGTTGACTAGAGATAAAAGTATATTTTGGTCTCTGTTCTATTATTGACAATAGTCTTTTTAGCTAAAAGTTTGAATTTTGTACAGATTTATGAAAAGTGATTTTTATCCTGCCTCTAAGTTCTTAAAATTGCCTGTTGTGTTTTGAAAGGTATATTTGTTAGATCAAAGTGTTGCTAAATAAAAGAAAAAGAAAAAATCAACTTAATTGGAATCCCTTCTTCTTTTTCATAAATGGCTAGCAAAATTTTTTCCAATGAGATTTTTCTAGGGTCCAATTAAACAGAGGTCTCCTGTTGTGTAGGATCAGCACTGGACACTGAACCACAAGGTCGACAGTTCAAACTGCTATGAGTCAGAACCAACTCATAGCACTTAACAACAACAAATTAAACAGAATCTTTTAATTTTTATCTGGAAAGTAGAAAAATCATTGAGACTGTTTGAAAATTTACAATTTTCCTACTCTGTAGGCGTGTTGTTGTTGTTGTCAGGTGCCATGGAGTCGGAACCAACTCATAGCGACCCCATGCACAGCAGAACAAAACAATGTCCGATCCTGGGCCAACCTCACTACCGCTGCCACACTTGAGTCCATCAATGATGCCACCTGGCCAATCCATCTCATTAGGGGTCTTCCTCTTTTTCTCTGATCCTCCATCTTACCCAGCATGACATCTTTCTCCAGCAACTGTTTCCTCTGGACATATGTCTAAAGTATGAGAAATGAAGCTTAGCCATCCTGGCCTCCAGGATCTATTGGTTCTTTTGGCAGTCCATGGCACTTTCAGTATTCTCCTCCAACACCACAACTCAAAGGCATCAATTCTTCTACAATCTTCCTTATTCACTGGCCAGCTTTAGCATCCATATGAGGCTATTGAAAACACCATGGCCTGGGTCAGGCACACCTTAGTCCTTAAGCTGACATCTCTGCTCTTCAACATTTAAAAAAGTTCCTGTGCAACAGATTTTCCCAATGCAATACGTCGTCTGATCTCTTGACTGCTGCTTCCACGAGTGTTGATAGCTGATCCAAGAAGAATGAAGTCCTTGACAACTTCAATCTTTTCTCCATTGATAAGAATGTTGTTCATTGGTCCAGTGGTGAGGATTTTTGTTTTCTTGGCATTGAGATGCAATCCATATCGAAGGCAGTGCTCTTTGATCTTCATAAGTAAATGTTTCAAGTCCTCTTCACTTTCAGCAAGCAAGGTTGTATCATCTGCACATCTGTAGGCGTGTAGTACTTTGAAAAAAACCCAGTTAGTAAAAAGTCTTGAGAGCTAATTTAGACAATTTTACTTAATTTTTAACTCAGAAAGTTCTATATTGGCTTGGTAAACTAAAGGAATAAAAGAATATATCATGATAATGCTTTTCTTTCTCTAATTTATATGCAATTAGACACAAAGTTGTGTTTTAATTAAAAGGTTTAAAAATGAGTTAAATCTTTAACAATAACCATGAACTAGACATCATCATAGTTTCAGACATTTATTTTGTTTTATTTTATTTTATTTTATTTTATGTACGGAATGAAGGGCTAAAGGAAAAGAGATTTTAACAAATTATTTGTGATATATCCCTGATTATTCAAGTGTAATAAAAATACAGGCTCCAGAAAACAATTTTGTGATTCAAGAAATATGTTAGATGTAATATTAAAATAAAACCAAATTAAAACTCAAATGTTTATATTTGAAATCTTCAGTGTATGCTTATTGTTGTTGTTAAGTACCTTTGAGTTGGTTCTAACTCATGGTGACCTTATGCAAAACAGAGTGAAACACTGCCAGTCTTGGGAGAACCTTAAAATCAGTACGCATGAACCCAGTGCTGCTATCAATATGCTTGTCTATCTCGTTTGAGGTCTTACTTGCTTTTTACTTATCCTCTACTTTACCATGAATGATTTTCTTCTCCAGCGACTGGATCCTTCTGATAATTTGCCCAAAGTATAAAGGAAGAAGTCTTCCATTCAGTTGACCAAGTTGCTGTCTTCCAAATTTCTTGACACAGATAAATGAGTGCCTTCACTGCTGCATCAATTTATTGAAAGATTTCAATTTGGTCATTATTATCCATATATTATCCATCAGTATTTTCCGTCACTCAGCTTTTTCATCAGTTCTTGGAGCCCTACTTTTGTCAATGCCTTCAGTGAACCTTGAATTTCTTCCTTCAAAACCATTGGCTCTTAATCATATGCTACTTCTTGAAATGGTTGACAATCAACCATTTCTTTATGGTACAATGACCGTATTTCTTTCATGTTCTTTTGATGTTTTGTTGCATCATTTAATATTTGCCCATAGAATCCTTCAGTACTACAAGTTGAAGCTTGAATTTTTTCTTCAGTTCTTCCACTTGATAAATGCTGAACATGTTCTTCCCGTTTGGTTTTCTAACTCCAGGTCTTTGCACATTTCATTGTATTAATTGGCTTTGTCTTCTCGAACTACCCTTTGAAATATCTGTTCAGCTCTTTCATCTCCTCATTTCTTCTATTTGCTTAGCATCTCTTTGCTGCATGGAGCAAATTTTAGAGTCTCTGCTGACATCCATTTTGGTATTTTTCTTCTTTCTTGTCTTTTTAGTGACCTCTTCTTTCTTCCTGTATGATTTTCTTGATGTCATTCTACAACTCCTCTTATCATCCGTCATATGAGTCTAATGCATCAAATCTTTATTGAGATGATCTCTAAATTCAGATGAGATATGTTCAAGGTCATATACTATCCATCAATATTTTCAGTCACTCAGCTTTCCTGGGAAGCTACTTTCCCAGTAGTAATATGTGCTATAACATACTGAGTACCCATCTAAAACTTTGGATGTGAAGCAATGAGATTCATTTAATCAATATTACAATCAGAAGTCACTTCAGATATATATATTCCACATAATTGTATACAAATTCATATTATCCCCCAAAGTTACTTTCTTTTATTTAAGCATGCCTTCTTTTGTTGAATGTTTATGGTGTTGTTGTTATGTGCCATGGAGTCGGTTCTGACTCATAGTGACCCTGTACAGGATTTCCAAGGCTGTAAATGTTTATGAGAGCAGAAAACTTCATCTTTCTCCTGTGGAACAGCTGGTAGTTTCAAACTGTTAACGCTGAAGTTCGCAGCCCGATTCATAAACACTACGCTACCAGAGTACTTATGGTATTGATAAAAAAATTGAAAGGTGTAAATAATTTGATTATGAAAGATTTAATAGAACATGCATGTAGTATTCCTCTTTCCATTGTCTTCTGATAAGAATCAACATGGTGTAATTATCATAGCATCAATTAAGGTACAACAGTAGTGATTATATTATTTGTTGCTCCATTGCCTTGGTACATAAATTTAAACAATATATAACCACTGTGCCTAGACCTTCCTTGAACATGGTCAGAAAAACTCAGTGTTACCTCCTTTCTTCAAATAGGTGTTGAAGAAATTATTGCAATTATGAATATACTGAAAATGCTAAGATGATGCAAATATTGTTATTAATAAAACAACAAACAGATGGAAAGAGTTAATTATAGTTATATGCAGATTACAGGAGTGAGTTTTTCATTTCTGTAAATTTTTTTTTGATCACATTCTTCTAATAGTACCCTAATATTCTCCTGATTTCATGTGTGCTGTGTCATTTAAAATATATAAACCATGCCAAGATAGACTGATCTTTTTACAGTTCATTCAGTCTACAAATTTTTAGTGACAGATGAAATTATGTCAGACATTTTAAAGAAAATAAATCTGAGTGTTCCTTGAACAAAGTCCACTACTTAGAATGGGTGTCATAGTGCTAATTCTGTTTCCAAATGCCAAACCTAATGCTAGACTATTCTTAATCCTCTCAAAACTATGTACAAAAAGCATTATCATTTCCATTTTGCAGATTAGGAATTGCCCAAGGTCACATTGTAATAAGGCAGCAGAAATGAATAAACCGTGTAGCAGCAAGAAGTTCTATAACTGATCTCCTATAGATAAGACTAGATTTTGTAGCAATTTTATAGGAAAAAAATATATATGCTTTAAAATTATACCATTTTTCTTTTCACCTTAATAATAATTAACTTTCCAATTATCGCTAGTACTTATTTTTTTCCAAACTATCGAGTACTTAGATGGCTTTTTCTTTTTCAAAAAGTATTTTGTTTGTTTTGCTTTATGAGATCCTAGCTAGTAGCGTAGTGGTTACAAATCAGGCTGCTAATCTCAAGATCAGTAGTTCATAACTACCAGCTGTTCTGCAGGAGAGGCTTTGTGCTCCTTTAAAGATTTACAGCCCTAGAAACCCTATGCAGGGTCGCTATGAGTTGGAACCAACTCGAAGGCACACCACCAACACCACCACCACCAGAGTATAATCAAGTTTTTGTCTCAAAACATGGGCATGTGACTTAACAAATGCTAAATGCATTAATTGAATAGACAGTATGGTAATTAGGGATTTTTTTCTTAGTGAATGACCACTAAAAATGTAAAGTTTTCCCTCAAAATTGGATAGCATTTATCATATGTACATAAATTATATAGACAAGTGAAAAAGTATGAAAATGAAAGGCAATAATAAAATTTCCTGAGTGTGAGTTTTATTGTAAAAAAAGACAGTACAAATCAATAGATGATTTTGTTCAGTGGATCTCTAAATGATACTTTGGAAATTAGTGGTATTTTTAGCTAACACAGTGATTAAGCAGTGTTAGATGCAATAAACACCATCTGTCGCAGGGGTTGATTGATTCCAAAATGCTTCCATTGACATCTTGTTGGTAGCTTGAAATAGGCTATGTTGAAAGAATTTACACTTTGGAAATTGACAAATACTTCAAATCAGGTTGTCTGTCTCTGTCTATCTCTTAATCTATCTCTCAATCTATCCATCCATTCATCCATCCACCCATGAATACATTCATTCATCAATTTATCTTGAAAACAGATATATCATTGAACCTTAGTTTATCTTTATGCTTAGTGGGTTGTTTCAAGGAAGACTAAATAGCTTCACTTCTCAGGAGAGCATTTATAGCAAAGTATTAAGCACACACACCCCCTTTTTTTAAATAAGTATATGAAGTTAGACCTATTTTTATTTTCCATGGAGTCCTGGTGTGGTGCTGTGGGTTAATGTGCTGGACTGCAAAGTCATTTGAACTGCAAGGTCACCAGCTGCTCCTCAGAAATTTTCTCTTGTTTTCAATAAGAGGAAATTTAGTTTTGGTGTGATTTAATACTATAATGTATTTTCTAAAAACTCTGCTACCATGTAAACTGATGAAAGTCTGATCTTTGCCTATTCACTTGTAAATTATTATTATTTTTTTTTTCAGAGAAGTAGCATGTATTATTATTAGAAGTAGTATTCAAGTTACACAACACCCCAATTACTTTGCATTTGCTCCTCTGTAATTCAGCATGATTCTGTAAGCATCTGTTAACCTTAGCTATGTCTTCTCTGTGGATTGTCCAGGAATATTATTTATATCTTCAAATATATATTATTTTATCATAAAGCACTTTGCATTTCAACTTAATCGTATAGTCAATGTATTACATGTATTTTTTTTTAAAAAGAAGTGTATACAATAAACTTTGGACTGTGTACCACAAGATCCACAGTATGAACCCACCAGCTGCTCCAATGGGGAAAGATGAGACTTTCTACTTGCACAAAGATTTCAAGCCTCAAAATCCCTATAAAGGGTTGCTATGAGTTGGAATTGACCCGATGATGCTTAACAACAACTACAAGGGGCTACATTATCTGTGAATTTCATTTTATAAGGCAGTTCAATCTCTTCATTTACAAAGGAGAAAATAATACCTGAAGATAAAAAATACAACTTGGCTAAGGTCACAGAACTCACAGTTGCTGGGCAGTATTATTTTATCTACTACTCATTTATTTTCAGTAGCCATTTAAAAATATTAATGCGTATTAATAAGCAAACTCTATTAGTGAAAATGCACACAAAATATTCCTAACTACATCTGAAGGAGACTTTAGAAAGATTCTACTAGATTTGAGCAATATGACTTCATTTAAATCAGACCACTTTCTTTTATTCAGTGAGATAGTGTCTCTTCATTAGGGGCAAAGCCCAGACATGATTCTACTGTGTAGACTTTTATTATATTTTTATGGCACTCATGAATATATATCAATTTCATAATTTAAATTAGCTTGAAGCTTACAGCCTTGCTTTGATTTGAAATGGCTGACTCATGCCATTGTCCACAATCAATTCACTTACCTGAACACCTTTAGCTGATGTAGCTGTTGCATATTAAGCTGACTTAGAAGCTTCAACCATTACCAATGTGGTCAACTTGGGGAAAACATTTTTAAATAGATGAAAGGAAACTTTCTTTTTTCAAACTGCAGTGTCAGCTAAAGCAAGTGAAATCAGTATGTGGTAAATGCATAAGGCAGAGGAAATGAGGACTATTGCTGGAACTTTAGCATTGCACAGGAAAGAAAAAAAAAATTGCTTTGAATTCTCAGTCCCTATGGATAACTGCCTATGAATACCATAGTAATGCCATCCTAAGCAAGGCAATTCTTCTTATTCTAGTTTTCTGTTGCTCAAGGTCACATCTAAGAGAAGAATGAAATTAACATAATACTTTAAATATGTTGTGTTGTTACTAGGTGCCTTGAGTTTCTTCCCAATCATAGAAACCCTATAAACAACAAATGAAACACTGTCCAGACTAACACCATTCTCACAATTGTTGTTATGTTTGGGACCATTGTTTCAGCCACAGTGTCAGCCTATCTAGTTGAAGGTCTTCCTTTTTTTCTATGATCCTCTATTGTGTTACATATAATGTTCTTCTCCAAAAACTGATAACTCCTTATAACATGTCCAGAGTATGTAAGACAAAGTCTCACTGTCCTCACTGCTAAAGAGTGTTCTGGTCATGCTTCTTATAAGACAGATTCATTCATTCATCTAGCAGTTAGTGGTATATGTAATATTCCTTACCAACACCATAATTTAGAGATATCAAGTCTTCTTCAGTCTTCTTTATTAATTGTCCAGCTTTTATATGTGTACGAGGCTATTGAAAATACCTGGGCTTGGGTAAGGCACAAATGTATCCTCAAGGTGACTACTTTGCTTTTATGACTTTAAACAGGTCATTTGTAGGAGATTTTCATAAGG
This sequence comes from Chrysochloris asiatica, assembly GCF_000296735.1. Classification (NCBI taxonomy): domain Eukaryota; kingdom Metazoa; phylum Chordata; class Mammalia; order Afrosoricida; family Chrysochloridae; genus Chrysochloris; species Chrysochloris asiatica. Next base: position 4,543,584 of record NW_006408736.1, read on the forward strand.
CAGTAGGTCCTTTGATTTCTTGACTAAGGAACTCTGGTAGCATAAGGGTTTCAAGTCAGTCTGCTAACCTTACAGACAGTTGTTTGAAACCACCAGAAGTTCTGTGGGAAAAAGATGAGGCTTTCTGCTTCCATTATAGATTTACAGCCTCAGAAACCCTATATAGCATTGCTATGAGTCAGAACTGACTCCATGGCATATAACCAACACCAACACGGTTTCCAGGGGTGTTGACTGTGAATCCAAGTAAAATGAAATCCTTGACAACTTCAATCCTGTCTCAGTCTATCATGATACTGTTTGTTGGTCCAGTTATGAAGGATTTTTATTTTCTTAATATTGATATGTAATCCATACTGAAGATTGATGTCTTTCATCCATATCAGTAAGTACTTCAAGGCTTTGCTTTCAGCAAGTCAGGTTATGTCTTCTACATATGTCTTCTGCAGGTTGTTAATGAGACTTCTGCAGGTTGTTAATAAGTGTTCTTCCAATCCTGATGAATCATGATATCCTCTAGCTTTTCAGATTATTTGCTCAGTATACAGATTTAATAATTATGTGAAAGAATACAACTGACAAACTTTTCTTGATTTTAACCATGCTATATCCACTTGTTCTGTTTGAATGAATGGCTCCTGGCCTATGGACAAGTTCCACATGAGTACAATTAAGTGTTCTGGAATTGCAGATTTTTACTCATAACTTCTAATGAAACATGCAGTTGAATTTCTTTGCCTACTCACTAAAATACAGATAAACATCTTTCTGGTATTCTCTATTTTAGCCCATATTCATCTGACATGAATAATGAATGACATCCTTCATTCCAAATTCTCTTTGTAATCCAGCTTGAATTTGTTTTACTTGTCCTAATGATATTATTAATGCTATTATTCAATAATTTTTACATTCTGTCAAATTTCCTTTCTTTGGAATGGGCAGACATATGGGTCTCTTTCAATGTGTTTTACAGGTAGCTGTCTTCCAATTTCTTTTGTATAGCAAGTGAGTTCTTCCAGAGTTGTGTCTGTTTATTGAAAATTTTTCATTTGTGTTCTGTGATTTACAGAAGCCTTGTTTTTTATTAGTATCTTCAGTGTGGCTTGGACTTCATCCTTCATAACCTTTGGTTCATGATCATATACCTCCTCCTGAAATGACAGAAGATGATGTTGCAAGACTCAAAAAGAGAATAGTTGCAAGCATCCATTAGTAGTTGGAACATGGAATGTACAAAGTATGCATATAGGAATATTGAAAGTACTAAAAAATGAAATGGAATGCTTGAAGATTGATACCATAGTGGGGGAAAAATTGGTTTATTAGGCTTTAGTGAACTGAAATGGACTGGTATTGGCCATTTTTGCTCATATAAAATGAATACATGATTTAAAATGTAAATGATATATTGTTTACATGAATGTGTTATTGTTAAGTCAATTCTGACTCATAGCAACACTCTATAGAACTTCAGAGGTTACACATTTTTGCAGAGCCGCAAGCCTCTGCTTTCTTTTGCCGAGTAGCTCATGGACTTGAACAACCGACCTTGTGGTTAGCAGTCCAATATTTATCAAATGCATATAAATAAATGCAAATGTATAGATAGAAGAAATGAATGGCACAACCAAGTGATTCAAAAGATCTAACTTATTTCCTGTATCAAAGATAAAAAGCATTATAATTAGATATGATTTTCAAAATTATGGAGAAGAAAATGAATAAGTAAAATGCCAAATGTGGAGTCCTGGTGTGGTGCTGTGGGCATCAAACTGCAAAGTCGTTTGAATTGCAAGGTCAGTGGTTCAAGCTCACCAGTCGCCCCTTGGAAACCCTAGACAGGTCGCTATGGGTTGAAGCAACTCAACCGTACTTAAAATAACAACATGTGGCAAATGCATTTTAAATTCTTCCTTTAAAATACCTAGTGATTAAATAAGTATCTTTGCTGTTGCATTTTTCATAGTTTTGAGTTTGTACTTAGAAAAGATGTGAATTTCCAAATAGGAAATAGTCCTAGAACTCTTTCCAGTTTGTTTTAACGATGCTGTTTCGAGAAGCATTTCACAAAAATATTTTTCAATTGACCAAACTTAAAAGTTCGTTCACATAATATATGTTAATTATTTTCATATATGAATGACCTAACATGAAAAGCATCATTTGTTTCTGCAGAAAAATGACCATATCATTCTGTTCTGGTTATATTTATTTTATTTTATTTTCAATGTTAAATAATTTGGGGGAATAATTTCCATAATTAGTTATTGACTTACAACCACTTGTTTAAAAGATACAAGATTCAGGCATACCTCAGAAACATTGGTGCTTCAGCTCCAGAACCACTGAAATGAAACAAAAATTACGATAAATCAAGTCACACAGACATTTTTTGCTTCTCAGTACACATAAAAGTTATGTTTATGATCGACTGTAATATTATAAGCAATGTACTGCTTACTGTAAGGTTGCTGGTACAAACCCACCAGCTGCTACTTAGAAACCCTATTCAGCCTGGCACCATGGTTAAGAAGATTATTTTTAACCTGGTAAATCTGACTCTGTGCTGAGAGATCTCTCATGTCAGAAGATGCTGTACCCTCTGATTCATACATCCATGTAAATTATAATTTTCTATATGACATATTGCTGAAAGCAAGTACGAAAAATTGAAAAACTTTACAAACCAAGGATTTTATGTGATTAATGAGTGTAATCTTCAGATGTTGTTGTTAAGTGCCATCAAATCATTTCCAATTAGTAGCTGGTGAGTTAGAACAACCATCCTTGAGGTTAGCAGTCCAGTGCTTATCCTATAGAGCTGTGTGAGGATGCCTGATCTTAAAATAGACTTTCCTCATTAGCTGTTTCCCCATCAAGGTATTTGCTAAGATATTTCATTGTTTTGTGGTGAACAAAGCAATCATTCATAAACTGACAATATGGCATTCATATATGAGGTTTAATTGTGAGCGTGGCACCATCCAGAACAACATATAGTTTTGTTATGTATGCGATGGCTGTGACTGGGAACCTACTTTGTGACAACTAACAACAATTTCTTAAAAATAGTAAAAAGTCAGCCTATCCTACTATACATATTCCTTTAGATATAGAATTATAATAGTTCTAAGATTTAATATTTAGAGATTCTGGGAATAAATATTAAATATATTTCTTATTTAATTAATTATCTGTTGTTTAAAATATTTTAAACAAATGGGAAAGCAACTGTTACTCAGCAAGATTTGAAAATATTTTGGAATTCGTGCATTCTAACAAATAGGAGGAGACTTACTTGAATGTTAATGACTTTCTGTGGGATATTTTAGTTTATATACTTACAAAATGTAAAGGCCAGAAACAAAGCCAAGCAGAACAAAAAAAACCCTGACAAATACTTAAAATTTCATTTCATCAAACATTTAAAATAAACCATTTAGCTTTTATTGTTATTTGGGGTAATACTTAAAGACTCTACAGGGACATTTCTTTTCCTTTTTTTCTTTTTGCCTAGTTCATTGCTTTCATTATATGCCAATATATTTCATACATGCACAGCTTGCAGCTTCTTTTTGTTCTCACATATAATTTAATCCTTACAAGTAGAGAGGAATTAGTTGAGGTTTTAAAAATGAATTGAAAACCTCAATGGAAGTTATCTGCTTGATGATATCATTCAGAATGCTAAAGAAAGATAGGAGGATATTATCAAGATACAAAAAAAGGAAAAAGAATTTTAGGAGTGTGGATTCTGTGTAGAAATGTCAAGACTACTCAAAACAATCTATAAATAAAAGCAATACCAATCCAAATTTCAACAACATTCTTTAATGAAATAGAAAAACTTATCTCTGCCTTTATATGGAAAAGAAAGAGGCCTCAAATACCTAAAGCAATACTGAAGAAAAGAACAAAGTAGAAAGCCTCAGGTTTCCTTGGCTCAAAACTTAATATACAGCCACAGTAGTCAAAAAAACTTGGTACTTGTACAATGTCAGGCATATATGAGTCCAATGAAATAGAATTGAGAAGTCAGTACTAAGTCATCCATGGATGGACAGTTGATGTTCAACAAAGGATTAAAGTCCTCTCAGTGGGGAAGATACAGTGTTTTTAACAAAAGGTACTTGCTCAACTGGATAATCATTTGCAGTATGATAAAGCAGGATCCTCATGACATACCATACACACTAACTTAAAATGGCTAAAAAGCTTCAGTGCTGCAGCTGAATCTATAAAGTTAACAAAGGAAGTAGTGGACAATAACAAACAAGTGGATAAATCCAGGGAGCCTAATTTTGGGTACAAGTACAGAAAAATTAAAACATAACTAAAAATACACATTGAACAGAAGAATAACTAGGATCTCCTAAAAACTACATAGTTATGTTTATAAAAATATTTTACCAGAAGAGTAAGAAGAGAATCTACATACTAGGATAGATTTTTTTGGTAATGATATATCTGACAAGTGTCTAAACTCTGGAATATATAGAAAACTTCATCAAATTAACAGCAAAAATGCAAATGGCCCAATAAAAAAAAAAAAAGACCAAGAATATGAATGATCACATTACCAAAGAGGGTATTCAAGTAGATGTTTAACAAACACATGAAGAGATATTCATAATCATTAGCCACTTAGGAGCTATCAATCAAAATTACAGTGAGATATCATCTCACTCCTGCAAAATTGGACCTTATCTAAAAACAGAAAGCTACAAATGCTGGAGACTTTATGGAAGATTGGAACTTTTACACAGTGCTGATGAGACTGTGAAATGGTTCAAATGCCATGGAAAACTACATGGCATGTCATTAAAAAGCTAGAAATAAAAATACCTTATGTTCCATCAATCCTACTTGGAAATACATATCCTAGAGCTATAAGAACACTGACACAAATAGGTATATATACAACCATGTTCATTGCAGCATTATATGTAAAAGCAAAAAATATAAATAACCTAAGTGTCCATTAATGGACATGTGGAAAAACAAATATTTTTACATACATACAATGTAACATTATATAACAATAGAGAATAATGATGACCCCATGAAGTATCTTATTACACTGATGATTCAGGAGAAATGATTAAATAAGTCAATTACAAAGGACAAACAATGTATGATCATATTATTATATATAAAAAATATACACAGAAAGCAACTTTCTTTGATGGTTACCATGTAAGGGAGGTGGAATCACTTGCTAGCTAGATGTTTGTTGTTGTTAAAGGTCATCAAGTCAGTTCTGACCCATAGTAATTCTGTATAGGATTTCTGAGGAGCAGTTGGTAGGTTTATACAGGCGACCTTGTGGTTCTCAGTCCAGTAATGATCTTACAGTGCCACACCAGGAATGGGCCCAAACTGCTGGTTAGACAAATGTTAATTCTAGGTATGAGCAAGGCAATATATAATATAGAGAAAGCACAACTTGACCAATGCAAATGATGACACTGAGAGCTACACAAAAACAGAAAACTCTATACTAAATGCTATTGTTGCTGATAGGTGCCATTGAGTCGATACCAACTCATAATGACCTTTTGCACAGCAGAATGAAACACTGCCCGATCCTGGGCCAACCACACTACCATTGCCACGCTTGAGTCCATCGATGCTGTCACTTGGCCAATCCATCTCATTGGGGGTCTTCCTCTTTTTCTATGACCCTCCACCTTACCAAACATGATATCTTTCTCCAGCGACTGGTCCCTCCTGACAGTATGTCTGAAGTATGAGAGACGAAGTTTGGCCATCTGGCCTATAAGGAGCACTCTGGCTGCACTTCTTTCAACATCGATCTGTTGGTTCTTTTGGCAACCAATGGCACTTTCAAAATTCTCCTCCAACACCATAACTCAAAAGCATCAGTTCTTCTACGGTCTTCCTTATTCACTGTCCAGCTTTCACATGCATATGAGGTTATTGAAAATATGATTGAGATGCAATCCATACCAAAGTCTGTGCTCTTTGATCTTCATCAGTAAATATTTTAAGTCTTCTTCACTTTCATCAAGCAAGGTTGTATCATCTGCATATAGCAGGTTGTTAATGAGTCTTCCTCCAGCAACTCAGAAGCCACCACAGTATGACAAACTGACAGAGGAGTGTCAAGAAATTTGGAAGACAACTATCTGACTGACTGATTGGAAGAGATCAATATTTGTGCCCATTCCAAAGAGAGGTGACCCAATTGAATGCAGAAATCATCAGACAATATCTTTGCTATGCCAAGCAAGTAAAGTTTTAATAAAGATAATACAGAAACAGCTACAAGCATACATTGACAGAGAACTTCCAGAGGTCCAAGCTGGATTCAGAACAGGCTGTGGGATGAGGGATATCATTGCTGATATCTGATGGATATTGGCTGAAAGCAGAGAATATCAGAAAGATGTTTACCTATGCTTTATTGACTATGCAAAGGCTTTCAATTGTGTGGATCATGACAAGCTATGGACTAAATGCTATAACATGCACAATTTTGCAACAACAATAATGAGTAAAAAAATATATGATGTTGTTGTTGTTGTAATGTGCCGTGGAGTCGGTTCCTACTCATAGTGACCCTGTACAGGGTTTCTGAGGCTATAAATCTTTATGGGAGCAGTACACCTCATCTTTCTCTCATGGAACAGCTGGTAGTTTTGAACTGCTGACCCTGAGGTCCACAGCCTGATTCGTAACCACTATGCTACCAGAGTTCCTTAAAAAATATATGATAGTGGTTACATATATAGATATTTATGTTAACTGTGTGTGAAGTTGTTGTTGTTAAGTGTCATAGAGTCTTTGCCAACACATAGTAGCCCTGTATAGAGTTTCCAAGGGGTGGCTGGTGGATTTGAACCACAGACGTTGGAGTTAGCAGTCCAGTGATTGTGTTACAATGCCACATCAAAATATCAGTGTGGTGCAGTGAGGCATATTGGAGTACATGTGCATGTATAGTGTTGTTTTTGTTAAATGCTGTCAAGTCAGTTTCAACTCATAGTGACTCTAAAGTTTCTGAGGCTATGAACCTTTGTGGGAGTAGAAAGTCTCATCTCTATTCCATGGATTGGCTGATGGGCTCAAACTGCGGACCTTGTGATTATCAGTCCAGTGCTTATCCTACAGAGCCACTGAGCTCCCCATATGCACATGACCCAAAGTAAGAAAAATATAAGGTCACAGAATCTCACTAGCAAGATAGTGCTATTTTATCTACTCTTCCTTTACTTCACTTGGTCCCTAACCATAGCAACTTGTATAGGGTTTCAGAGGAGCTCTAACCACCGACCTTGAAGTTCAAGCTGTCTTTGTAGTCTGGCACATTAACCCACAGTGCCACACCAGGACTTCAAAGCAGCCATTTAAAAATGTGCATGTATGTTGTTGTTGTTGTTAAGTGTCATTGAGTCAGTTCTGCCTTATAGCTACCCTGTATAGGGTTTCTGAGGAGTGGCTGGTGAGCTTGAACTGCCAACCTTGTGGTTCAAACTGGCCTTGTAGTCCAGCACAGTAACCCACAGCACCACATCAGAACCCCATGTGCATGTATATGTAGGTGTATTTATGATCATATGCATATACATATTTGTCTGTCTTGGAAAAAGTACCGTCAGAATGCTCCTTGGAAGCAAGAATAGTAAGACTTTGTTTTATGTACTTTGGACATATTATTACGAGGGACCAGTTCCTGAAGAAAGATATCATGCTTGATAAATTTAAGTATCAACAACAAAGAGGAAGCCCTTCAATGAGATAATTTGACACAGTGGCTGCAATGATGGGCTCAAACATAGAAACAGTTACAAGGATGGTGCAGAACTGGGCATTTGTTGTACATGGGGTTTCATTCTGTAGTACATGAGGTCACTTTGAGTTGGAATTGACTCAATGGCATTTAATACTAACATGTTCTACATATCTATTCATATATTTTAAAAGTACATAGGTTGCACACTTAGAATTCCTTAGACATAAGCAAACACTTCACGGAATTGATTTTCTGAGTTTGAAGTTTAAGGACCATATAGTTTCAAGGTACATGTTGGGTAACTGCATCTGAGGTCTTAAAAGTTTGTGAGTGGGCATCTGTGATACAGCTACTGCTTTATTCCCATCTGGAGCAAAGGAAAGCGAACTGAATCAAAGATTCAAGAAGAAATTAGTCTACAAGACTAATGAACCTCTTGAACCACAACCTCTTCTAGCTTGGAATCAGAAGAACTAGATGGTTCCCAGATAGCAGTATCAACTGTTCAGACCATGGACACAGTAGAAAATCCTGATTAGAATGGGACAGAAATGTGAAAGAAAACCCTACTTCACAAAAATGATTGCCTGTAAGACTGATAGAGATGAGAGGGATTCATGAGGTTACCACCCTTTTCTTTCCTTTTTAAAACTTTCTATTGTGAATTGAATGAAGAATTGCAGAGTAGATCATTGGCTTTGCATTCAACAAATCATACACGTTGTTTCATATGAATGATTGGGATCTCCTCCATGTGACAATAGTTATCACATTTCTTCCCTGTGTTTCTTATTTCCATTTCACCCTCCTTCCCAACCCTTCTGGATTGTGTGCTTAGGTAAACGTTGCTTTTGGATTTTGAATGATTGGCCATTCCATGTTGAGCATAACTTACTAGTGCTGTTCCCCCACCCCTATATGCCTATCTACACCTGGGTTAAAACTTGTCTCACTAGGTGAGATCTGTTCCAGACTGGAAGGGTAGCTCAGGGCCATCGTTTAAGGTTCCTCTAGTCTCTTTCTGACCAATAAGTCTACTCTTTTGTTATAATTTTGAGTTTTGCTCCATATTGTCACCCACTCTATCCAGAACCTTATGATGTGACCAGAATATTTGGTAGTGGTAGCCAGGCACCATCTAGTTCTTCTGGTGTCAGAATTGTGGAGACTGATTTTCATGTGTTCCTTTAGTCTACTGGAATAATGGATTCCGAGTGTCTTCGATTTTCATTGAGGCAGGCAGGCCTGTGGAAATAGGCGCTGGTCCCCCGTGTCCCCCAGGCTCACAGCTCATTCCTGTAGCAAGATTCACATTCCAGGAAATAAGCAACAGACCATCTTAGCCTCATGTAATTACCCAGGCTAATCTCCTGTTCCTGGCCCACCTCTGGGAGGGAACAGAGCCCCAAGCTAATGTTCACCTGCTTCGGCTTCTGTAAGTACGTGCTTGTATACGCATACATATGTTTGAACCAACCAATCCCAGGTAGCCCGTGAAGCTGTTGGTCTCCGCAACCAATCCTAAATGAACTCATGTATGCACCTCCTATTCCCTATTAAATATTCTCATAAAGAGAAGACAGGGCTCAGCCTCTAGTTACAAATCCACTGAGCCATGTGCTAGCACAATAAAGCCCTTCCTTTGTTCCAACCCGCATGGCGTTGGCAACTCCTTCAGAGTGACTCTGGTAACATCATCACTCTTCCTTCTTCCACACATGGGGAGACTAATAGGTGCACCTTTGAATGTCACTTGTGTGCTTTTAAGATCCCAGTTGCTACTCACCGAAATAAAATGTAGGATATTGTCTTTGTTGACTATGTTATAATAATTGGCCATGATGTCCTGTGAGATAGGGGCTATGAGTCCCTAGTCCCAGAAACACATTATTTCAAGGTATTTGATGATGTCTAAGAAATTCACTTAATTGTGCTCATGAGGAATCTGTACCTGGACCAAGAAGCAACTGTTTGAACAGAACATGGGAACACTGAATGGCTTAAAATTAAAAAAGGTGTGTGACAGGGTTGTATTCTTTCACCATACTTATTCAACCTGTATGCTGTGTAAATAATCCAAGAATCTGGGCTATATGAAAAAAAAACAAAAAAAAAAAACACATTGCTTTAGGATTGGAGGAAGACTCTTTAATAAGTTGCAACATGCAGATGATACAACCTTGCTTGTTGAAAGTGAAGAAGACTTAAAATATTTTCTGATGAAGATCAAAGAGCACAGCCAAAACTTCAGTATGGATTGCATCTCAATGTAAAGAAAACAAAAATCCTCACCACTGGTCCAATACATAACATTCTTATCAACAGAGAACAGATTGAAGTTGTCAAGGACTTCATTCTTTTTGGATTAACTATCAGCACTCATGGAAGCAGCAGTAAAGAAATCATATGACGTATTGCATTAGGCAAATCTGCTGCACAAGATTTTTTAAAAGTGTTCAAGAACAAAGATGTCAGCTTGAGGACTAAGGTGTGCCTGACTCAAGCCATGGTAATTTCAATAACCTCATATGCATGTGGAAGCATGCTAAAGTGAATAAGGAAGACCATAGAAGTATAGATACTTTTAAATTACGATACTGGAGGAGAATATTGAAAGTGCCATGGGCTGCCAAAAGAATCAACAGATCTGTGTTGGAAGAAGTGCAGCCAGAGTGTTCCTTGGAGGCCAGGATGGCCAAACTTCATCTCTCATACTTTGGACATATTGTCAGAAGGGACCAGTTGCTGGAGAAGGATATCATTTTTGTAAGATGGAGGGTCATAGAGAAAGAGGAAGATCTCCAGTAAGATGGATTGGCCAAGTGGCAGCATCAATGGGCTTAAGCATGGCAACAATTGTGCCAGAACCGGGCAGTGTTTAGTTCTGTTGTGCATAGGGTTGCTATGAGTTGGTACCGACTCGATGGTACCTAACAACAACAAACAAGAAGTTTTCAACATTTTGTCAAATGTGTGCTCCACCACATTCATAGGTGTGTCTCTCTAATACCTGATTAATACTCACAGTGATCAGCTTTGATGCAATTAATAGATTCACTCATAAAATGATCAGTAAGGTCCTGTGTGGCACTGTTGAATAAAGCACTGGATTGCAAATTCAGTTTAAGTCTTACCAGATGCTCCTTGGAAACCCAATACAGGGTTGCTGAGTTGGAACCAACTCCATGGCACTTAGCAATAACAACAACAATGCCTATGAGGAATGTACTACATTAAGCAACCAACTATAGGTATCCCCTGCTATATAACAAACAAACAAAAAATCTTACGGCCATCTAGTTGATTCTGACCCAGTGACTCTATAGAACAGAGTAGAGAGACTTCTTAGAAATTCTGAGACTGTAATCCTTACAGGAGGAGGCAGTTTTATTTCCTGCTGAGTGTGGAGTAAGTTTGAACCACCTACCTCACAGTTAATAGCTGACTGCTCAACCCACTATGCCACCAGGTCTCATTTTTATGTCACTTAGTTTTTATGAATATACTTTAGTGTCTGAGTTTGCCAACCAAAAGAGATCTGAAGAGGATTTCTGCATTAACAGAAAGAGCTGAAAAGCTAAATTAGCATGAAATGTTTGCTTTGCAGAGAAGCATTAAAGAGATTGTGTGCACCCTCAGCAGTAAGAGTGTCATGCCCAAGCACCTTTCCTGGGAACTGCATATCACATGCAAGCTGCCATATCTCTGAGTGGCATCAGTGAACACTATATTTTAGTGTTATTTTAGATTTTATAAGTTATTTTCTGTGAGCTGGTAGATCAATTTTTGGGTTTGGGAATGCTCAAAAGTTTTTCTGATATAAATGAATGTAATTGCTTCTTCACTTTACACCATTTAGATGTATGAAAGATTTCATAAGATCGGTATACTTTTGGATAGTGAGGAAACATATCTGTGAAACCAAATGATCAATGTTTACCCAAAAGCAAAGATTAGAAAGCTAGTAAGTGTAGTGAAATTGGATGACATTCTCCTTACTGGTTCCAAGGTTCATGTCTTTCTATATGTACATAAGGAGTTCTAGTATTGTAATGGTTATGAGTTGGACTGCTAACCTCAAGGTCAGCTGTCCCAAACTGCCAGCCATTCTGCTGGAGAAGTAAGACGCTTTCTGCTCTTGTAAAGATTCCCTGCCTCTGAAATCCTCTGCAGGGTCGTTGTGAGTCAAAACCAACTCCACAGCACACAACCACCACCACCATGTCTTCCATGTTCAACTTTGTGCTCCCCATGTGGGAATCAATCCATTTATTTGAAATGAATTAAATCTCCTAATTCAGAAAGTTCATTATTATTATTATTATTATTATTATTATTATTTTGAGAATTTAGGGAATAACTAATGAGAGATGAAAATAGGAACTAAGGATTGTTCATTTTTCCTCCAAAAACAAGCAACCCTTATCAAGTAATCCCAAATAGATTAGCTCTAATGAAGAAATATCACTCCAACTTTGCATTAGAAAGAAAATAGCTAAACTTGATTTAGAACACATTGTGTTCACAATATCTGTTTCAATTAAATAAATAATATACTAACAGACTTGATTTCCTTGCCACGGTTATTTTAGAGATCACAAAAATTTTAAGAAAGATTTAAGAATTAAAGGATAAAAAATGTAAAAATAAAAATTTTAAGCATCAACGCCAATTTCGGTAATGTAATCATTTGAATTGACTTGCATACTTGGAAAATACTAGCCATTGTCATAATTATTCAGTTACATGATTTATTGCTATCATTTTGGATTTTTATCCAAGATAAGCATATTTTTTAAAGGCAAGGAATATGTTAATATATGCATACATTGAAATTAAAGCTGTTCTCTATGTATCTGACAGGTCTAGGTTAACTAGTTGGCATTGTGTATATATGTGTGTATATGTGCATTTGTATATGTTTTCTGATCGAGAAAGAAAAAGTGGTGCTTAACTTAAGTACAAGGGGAAGAGGTGCTGATAAAGATTCCCTTTATTGAGTAATAAATATTTTTATTGGATTGTTGTTAAGTGCCATCAAGTCAGTTTTGACCCATAGTGACCCTGTATAGGATTTCTGAGAAGCAACTGGTAAGCTTGAACCACTGACCTTGTAGTTCCAACTGACCTTGCAGTTCAGCGCATTAGCCCTTAGCACCACACCAGGACTCCATTTTTATTGGATGGTGTATATTAAATCTTGGTGAAGAGAACTAGACTCTGAAATCTTTTCTAGCTCTAGTGTATTATAACCTCCTGTGGTGGCTTATTGTGTCCCATGACTACTTTCACTTTCAGTACATTCTCTTGATTGCTACAATTCTGAATTTTTTAAAACTGATTTATTTTCACACTTAGTAGACAAAGGAGAGAACCTTAGTAAAATATAACTTGTCTGCTTCTGTATAGGAATATGGAAGTTATTCTGTAAAATTTAATTATCATTCTCCATTTTCTTCTCCCTTTCACAAGCAACATTATGGAAAGCCCGGAAAGAGCTGTCTATGTGCACTGTGCTCCTGCTTTGTCATCTCATTCACTCCTGGATCCTCATAAATCTTTTTATTTAGCACCACCCTACTTGCTTATGGCATCAGACAAATGCTATTTTGTACTTGTCACATTTGATTCTTTATGTATTTTTCTGTAAATAAATGATATGTTCTTTTACATTCTATTTTCTGGAAATCCCTTCCCATGTTCCTACGATACCACATTCTTCTTTTTCCTTCATCCATTACTATTCTATCCTTCAGACTCTCCGTTTCTTAATGGTTTTGTTCTGAAATAGCTCCTCATTCTATATGCATCTTGAGGATAATATTTTATACTTACATGGATTTCATGACTATATATTTACTTAAGTGAGATATCTAGCTCAGATTTGATCTCTCTCTCTTTTTTTTTAATCTATATGTCTAACTCTTAAAATTCCCTCAAATTTATATCTTTCCCATCCCCTTTGTTATTGTGTTGTTGTTAGGTGCTGTCGAGTTGGTTACAACTCATAGCAACTCTATATAGGGTTTACAAGGAGCAGCGGGTAAGGTTGAACTACCAGCCTTGTAGTTCAAACTGACCTTGTGATCCAGTGCTTATCCTAAAGCGCTCTACTAGGATGTATACTTAGAGACTGTTAATGACTTCAGCTCATTTCTGCTTCTGATCTCCCCATTTGACCTAATTAATTTAGTAATGTGGAATCTGTCTCTTTAGTCAACTAATTTCTCTCACAACTACTGACTCTTCCTTATTGCATCTTTCAGTTCTCTGTTTTGAAGATCTCCGTTCTCCTCTGAGACCTCCGATAATTCACTCTACTTCACTTATATTAGTCATTACATTGTGCATTGCAATACCATTTGTACATCACCACTTATATCCTAGAAGTGAGAGACATGTTTATTTAGTCTACCATGGTCTGCCAGAGAACAAACAAATCTGTATTAGAAGAAGTATAGCCACAATGCTACTTAGAAGCCAGAATGGCTAGGCTTCATTTATCCAACTTCAGACATATTATGAGGAGGAACCAGTACCTGGAGAAAGAAATCATGTTTGTTGAAGTGGAGGGTCAGTGCAAAAGAGGAAGACCCTCAATGAGATGGTTGGCACAGAAACAGCATCAGTGGGCTTAAGTGTAACAATGATTGTGAAGATGGTGCAAGACTGGAAGGTGTTTCATTCTGTTGTACATAGGGTCATCATGAGTCAGAACCGACTCAACAGCACCTAAGAACAACACGTCTAAAACATAGCTTTGCTCATAAAACTGCTTACCATCCAGTTGCTTGTGAATCATAGCTGATAGCAACCCTGTAGGACAGAGTAGTTACCTTGTAGGGTTTCCATGACTATAAATCTTTATGGAAGCAGACTGCAGGTGGGTTCAAACTGCTTACCTTCTGGTTAGCAGCCAAGGGCTTAATTGCTGTGCTATCAGACTACTTTTTTAATCTTAACTGGTAGCAGGTATTTACATGCTTCCTTATGTAGCTTGCAAGTTACACGCTTAATTTTTTTTAAAGCTATGAAGTCCTCATAATTGTCTTTTGAAAAACAAGCAATTTGAATCTCAGAAAAGCACAGGCATTAAAGTGATATGGACTATGTCCAAACTCAGACATTTTCTACTACACCTTATCTCTTTGTTCTATTCATAGTTACTCTTTTTTTTTTTTTCAAGTTAATTAATCCAATTTTTGTCTTCCTTCACTCATTTAGGTGTCTATAACCGCATACATGAACCGACTGCACGGCACATAAGCAAGCAACCAACCACCCAACCACATACATGCACACATCACATATGCTTCCATCATATTTCCTAGTCATAAAAACTTTTCAGTGCTGTGATTTCTAAGTAATATAGAATGAAATTGATGTCATTTAATTAGTATGGGATTACACAGGTTAGTCAAAATTTAAGAAATATACCAAGTATTTTATTCTTCTTAAATAGAGAATTTAAGACATTTCTTCAGTGTGCTTTTTTTTTTTTTTTTGCATTACTTGCATTTATATGAACTGGAGGAGATATGTGAATGTAACCTAATGAATTTTTATTCTTTTAATAAGACATGTTATGCTGTTGTTATTTCTATTGGATAGGAAAAAAACTCAAAATATTACATGCAGAAAATGAAAAAGAATGTTTTAAATACAATATAATGTTTTGACAATGATAATCTTTTCATTATATATCTGTGAAATTACTGTGCAAGAGTTAGAATTTTATATTTTATATGATCTGCCAGAATTCGATGTTGATATACAAGCATGTACTACATAGACAAACTTTAATGTCACCATGGGAAGGTAGATGGTATATAACAGTGGTTTCTTCCAGTATACTCACTTCTCACTTATAGAAATGATTAATTTCGAAGACCCACTGGTTATGTGATAATTGTCAATATGAAATAACGAAAGATGACTCCATCACATCACAAAATGGAAGATGACTACATCATTACTTAATTGTCAGGTTGTATCATTGCATAATTGTAAAAACATTGAGAAGCAAGACCTAGCCAAGTTCATATTTAGCCTTCAACATCATAGGTAGAGCACCCATACTGGCAGATAGTACCCACTTGACCTGGATTTGATGGCTGGATGATCAGAACTCAAATAGAAGAAGAAAGAAGGCGTGGGGAGGGGCAGGGGGAAGAGCAACCAGCTACAATTTAATGAACTTTACATATACTTATGGAAGTAGTAGCGCAAAAAAAAAGGAACAAATCTTTACAGTTAGAACCACGACCACCCCCTTAGTACACAGGGCTGACAGGGATGGGCAATTTAAACATTGACTACCCAAAATGGGGGGGGGGGTGCCTATAAAGGCAAGAAGTGACTGGCTTACAAGCTTTCAAGAGAGAGCCTAGTTCCAGACATGGTGGGGGAAGGTAGAATCACCACTGAATGATTTCCAATCTGTTGGGACCTGGCTGGCGAAAGGAAATGAGGATAAGACTCTTGAGGTACAATAGTATATAATTGCCATCAAGACTGACTGTGAGGGTAGGAAATACAGAGATAGATGTTTTTTGATAAAAGGAGGACAGTCATTGATTTTGCAGCCCAGGAGCTGAGGTCCCTGGGACCACAAAGTGAGAAGAACGGAGAGTATGACCCTACCCCAAGAGGCAGTGACATCAGGGATGAAGACAGAGACAATTAAGTGGACAGATGGAGTCACTGAGGACACTGGACTCCGATAAGGAGTGTGTGCTGGTGGCCAGGGTGTGGGCCTGTCTGGTGTACCCTTTGGTTATTTGAAGATGCATGGAGGGGATTGTAATCAATGCAATGAAACGAAATACGATAAGATGAGTGTAAAGCTGGTGTTCTCCCAAGTAAATCTCACAATAAACACTTAAAAAAAAAATTCATAGGCAACAGTACTCTCCCCTCACGCCTTGACATTTGTTAATGTCACACATACATCATTAACATGCAAAATAGTCTATTGGTAGATTCTATACTACTATCATAAATATGAAATTTTAGGTACCAAGATATTTGATAAATCAGGAGTAGGTTAATTTTGTGGTAATCAACAGTTATGCTTTTGCAATATATTTTGTATTCACTGACAAAGTTTAACTAGATATAAATATGAACACATAGATTGTATTTTGTGTCACTTTAATATTTATGAAAAATGTAATAAACATAATAATTCTCATTTATAAAAGAAAAAATCCCTGTACCACATATTTAGTTTGTGGTCTTATGTAAAGAACTATCAACTCATTCTTTTAAGTCTATATTGCACAGATATTCATGACACCTACCACTGAAAGTTAACAAAATTCTTCATTATATGATTGAATAGATTCTGAGGCAACATTTTTATTTTTTAAGCCGGAATATAATCTGACCTTCATGTGAGTATAAATGTACCTCATATTTATTTATAATTGTTGATTCTAAAATTATTCAGACCAATTTATCAGGGCATTCTATATGAGGCTGTGAAAAACATGTTTTGGAATTCTTGTTTTCTTTGCCTCTGTTACTGAAAGCCCTTCACACTTTCAGGGCATTTCACAGTACAGAAAAGAATGTAATGCAAAGACCTTTCATATGTGTCATATATATGATGAAAAAAAAAAAAAAAAGAAGAATCAATTGCACTATGAAAGCTTAAAAAATAAGATTAGAAGTATACAGACCCCAGCACTCAAGTTTTCCAAGATTTTCTCACTTTAGATCCTTAATTTCCATCCACCCAACACACAAAACGTTTGAATTGTATTCATTTTGCTAAGATAGTCAACCTTACTTTGGAAAGGAATATGACAGATTGATAAAGAAAAGGAACAGGATGCTTGAATTTAAATGTTAAGAGGTTACTTTTCAGAAACTCTTTTATAAATCTGAAAATTTTAAAAATCAGTCAATTTTTAAACATATTTTGAAATTATATTCTCTGATTCTGATGGGTTTCTTTTCTGTTGAATTGACTAAATTGGCCTCACTGGAAATAAGATTTTACATAACAGTGTGTATATTGCTTCTTAAATTTTCTTATGACTTATCATCCTTCCTTCTAATACAACTCTATGAACTTGGAATAACCTTATTTATATTTTCTTTTTTAAAGTTTTTATTGTGAATTGAGTGATAGTTTACATGGGACAGCATCAGCTTTACATGAATCCTCTCATGTTTTGTTTGATTGCAATGATTACAATCCCCTCCATACATCATCATTCAACAGCATTTGTTTCCATTTCCTGAGGGTTTTTCTTTTGGATGTACACCGAAGCACTCAGGAAAATATAACCATTCAAACAACGAAAAGGTATACCCAGCATGCCAACTCCTCAGCCACCAGCACACAGCCCCTCTTCCTCTTTGAGTCTTGAGTCCCCAGCCACAGCTATGTCTAACCACATCATCTTCTCTTCCTGCAACTCTGACGTTGCTGCTTCTTTGGACAGGGCCCCCCACTCTACTCTTCTCCCTTGGCCCTCCCAGGGTCCTCCGCTCCTGAACTGCAAGATCAATCATTCCCCTCCTTTTGTTATAAAATGTCTACTGTTACATTTGCAACATTCACAATCAGTCCTGATAGTAATTATTCACTACTGAACCACAAGAGTCTTATCCCCACAAGGTCCATTTGAACCACAAGATCCATAGTTCAAACTCACCAACAGCTCCTTGAAAACCCAACATAGGGTTGTTATCAATTGGAACCGATGTGACGGCAGTTAACAACAACAGCATCAACAAGCATAACTTCATCATTTATAAAGTGAAAATAATACCTGCCCTATCTTATTTACAGATGAATTATACTTGACAATTCCTAGATGGATTTAATAAGCTTCATTCCCTATTCCTCAATTCAACAGATATTTATTAATTGTATGCAATGTTAAGTCCTGGTGTGGTGCTATGGGTTAATGTACCAGATTGTAAAGCCATTTGAACTGCAAGGTCAGTGGTTCAAACTCACCAGCTGCTCCTTGGAAACCCAATACAGGGTAGCTATGAGCCACAACTGACTCGACAGCACTTAGCAACAACAACATGTACAGGCTGTGCAGTCCTGGTGTGGTGCTATGGTATAAGCACTTGACCTAAAGGTCAGTGTGGACCATAGGTTAAAACTCACCAGCTGCTCCGTGGAAACCCTACACAGGATCTCTATGATTCAGAACCTACTCGACAACACTTGACAATAACAACAATCATAAAATCAGTGAATCATAAAACAGTGCGTTGGTAGGATATGAAATGAGAAGTGTTTGAGTTGGGAGGATGCTTATAGAAATTTAGAGAAAGTTACAGTTATAAACACATTTTAAGTAAGAAAGATAAAGTTTTGTTGTTGTTAGGTGCCATTGAATCAGTTCCAACTCATAGTGACCCTATGCATAACAGAACAAAACACTGCCCAGTCCTATACTATCCTCACAATTGTTGTTATGTTTGAACCCAATGCTGCTGTCATTGTATTAACCCACCATGGTGGTTTTCCTCTTTTTTGCCAACCCTCCATTTTACCAAGCCTGATGTCCTTCTCCAGAGGCTGATCCCTCCTGATAACATGTCAAACATGTGAGAAAGGAGCATTACTCTCCGAACTTCTATGGAGAATTCTGGCTGCACTTCTTCTAATACATATTTGCTTTTTCTTCTGACTTTTAATATTCATTCCCACCACCATAATTCAGATGCACCGATTCTTCTCTGGTCTTCCTTATTCATTATCCAACTTTTACATGTATATGAGGCAATTGAAAATACCAAGGCTTGGTTGTATCTAAAAAGAAAGAAATAATGGAAAATGATTGAGAATAGATGTGAATTGAAAGTTGAGCTAATGATAAAAAAAAAAAAAAGTTAAAGAAACACTCAAAGGAGGGCAATTGTGGAAGAAGCAGTAACAAGTTCAGTTTTATTCAGTTTGATCTGGAAATGATCGGCTCATACAAGGTAAAAGAAGATTCAAAATTAAAGTTTAAATGAAAGAGTACTCTTCAGTGTTACCATTATTTTTAAATGCCGTCGAGTCGGTTCAGACTTATACTGACCCTGTGTAGGGTTTCTGAGGAGCAGCTGGTGGGCTTGAACTGCCAACTTTGTGGTTTACAGTCCAGTGCTGAACCTATAGCACCACACCAAGGCTTGAAGAATTATGAGGGAAAATCAACTATTCAGTGATATATTAAAAAGGAATACAGAGAAACTATCAACTCCTGGTGTGGTATGGCAGGATCAGCAGTAGACTGCTAACCACAAAGTTTGGCTGTTCATATCTGCCAGCCACTCCTTGGAAAACCTAAACAGGGGCATGATGCGTCAAAAGCAACTCGAGGCACTTAACAGCAACAACAACAACACAGATAAATTGAGAAAAGGAATTATATCAGACCTACTCATTTCCTTCTTTTTAATTACCAATTGGATAATTTACTCTTCCTTCTTTGGGAAAGAATAAGGCTAAATGCACATAATTTTTCCCTTCTTCAAAATTCTAGCCCTTTTTATACCTAAGAATTAGGGAATGGTTACTCTTAGCTTGAATTCTAAGAAGACTTAAGTTTGTTCCCAGAACACACAGGCATCTGATACATCTTCCTTTTCTATGGCAAATTTTATAATGCATTTTGAGTTTATTTTCCTGTTTATGTGAACTGCATTTTGGTAGCATAGGGAAAGACTATTATAGATAGAAATTTGAAAGTAATGGTTTAATAGTAAACAGGATATATATGAAGGGCACAAACTGTTTTTGTGAATAGGACTCGAACTAATTTGGGAGGTACAAATTCCAGGTCCAAATGGTTAATAAACCTACCTGTTAACTGAATGTTTGGAGGTTTGATTCCACCTAGAGGCACCTCAGAAAAGTTGACTGGTTATATTCTTCAAAAATTTTAACCATTGAAAACAGTATTGAACATAGTTCTATTGTGATACATGGGGTTAGCATCAGTCAGAATTAATTCCACAGCAATTTAATGCTATTATATTTGAATTCTTTCATAATCCTAACCAATATGAAACTATGATCTATAGGTAATTGAGTACACCACCCATAACTTTTATATAAAGTATTTTAATTAATTTACTAATTCATTAATTTAAGTCAGATTTAAATTTACACCTGTTGTGAACAGCTAAAAGTAAACCTCTTGCCATTGAGTCAGTGCTGACTCACAGGAACCCTATGTAGGGTTTCTGAGACTAAATTTTTACTGGAACACACAGCCTCATGTTTTTTCTATGATGCAACTGGTGCATTTAAACCACAGACGTTATACTTAAGAGGCAATGCATGTAACTCAACCTTCCACAGGGCTCTGTATTAATGATGTTGTTGTTGTCGTTAAGTGCCATTGAGTCGGTTCCAACTCATAGCGACCCTGTATAGGGATTCCAAGGAGTGGCTGGCGAGCTTGAACTGCCAGCCTTGCAGTTCAAACTGACCTTACAGTCTAGTGCATTAGCCCACAGCACCACATCAGGACTCCTGTACTAACGATATATCTCCCCCAATTGTAAAATATTTATTAGTAATATATATCTATGGGTTAATACACCAGACTGCAAAGCCATTTGAACTACAAGGTTGGATGTTCAAGCTCACCAGTCACTCCTTGGAAACCCTATACAGGGTCTCTATGGGTCGAAACAGACTCGACGACACTTAACAACAACAACATACCTATGGGTTGGAACCGACTCGATGGCACTTGACAACAACAACAATCTCTACCATGGAATCAGAATATCATGATACCTCAGAGTAAACAATTTGAACAAATTCATTTCAACCACTAATGTTCAATTAGAAAAAGCATGAGAATTACAGGTATGTATATATATTTAGGAGCTCTGGTAGCGTAGTGGTTATGAATCGGGTTGCTAACTTCAAGGTCAGTAGTTTGAAAATAACAGCGGTTCCATGAGAGAAAGTTGAGGTGTTCTACAACGGTAAAGATTTACAGCGTAGGAAACCCTATGTGAGGTCACTATGAGTCAGAACAGACTCCGCGGTACTTAACAAAAAAACAACACCACATATATTTAGTAATCAATTAAAAGGAAATAAGGAAGAGACATATACAAGTATATTTCTTGTTAGGAAAGGAGCTAATGAGACTGGAAAGGTATGCAAATATATTTCATGTTGTTGGAAATATTCTAGCCCTTAATATAGGTGATGTGTTCATTTATGTGAATGGGAAATCTCTAGTGACATCCACTCTCAGAAAGACGATGCAGACAAATGAAAGGGGCTGACATATCATAGAATATGAGCCAGGCTCTCTTATATTAAAATAAAGTAATTTGTTGTTGTTTTTAAGTACCTTAGAGTTGGTTCTGACTCATAGCAATGCTGTATAACTGGCCTTGTGGTTAACAGTGCAGTGCTTATCCTATAGAAGCACACCTGGAGTCCATATGAATATATAATTTTCGTGTTTTTTTTAAATGTCTTGAAATATATACAGTCTATACTAGGTAAAACAAAACAAAACAAAATGACTGTTACAAATTTAGAGGTAAAATTAACAAACAATTTTGAAAATTCTCATTTAATTAAGTTATGTCAATCAGTGACATGAAAAATAAACAATAATTGTTTATATCAATTTAATAAAGTAATATGTTTGTCATCCAGGTATTATCAAGATATTTATAGTTAATAATATTACAGTTAATACATATATTATATAACATAATCCCAGAAATTTGATTATATGAAGGAAAACAGGCATCATATTAGAGAAAGATTCATTATCAACGTATAATATGCATATGACACAACCTTGCTTGTTGAATGTGCAGAGGACTTGGAATATTTAATGAGGAAGATCAAAGATTACAGCCTTCAATATGGATTGCACTTCAATGTAACAAAAACTAAAATCCTCACAACTGGATCAAGAAATACCATTCTTGAAAAATATAGAAAAGATTGAAGTCGTCACTGAGTTCATTTTGGTTGGATCCATTATCAAAGCTCATGGAAACAACCATCAAGCAAATCTGCTGCACAATACCTCTTAAAAGTATTAAAACAAACAAACAAACAAACAAACGAAAAGCAAAGATGATACTTTAATGACTAAGGCACAACTGACTCAGCAATATTTTCCATCACTTTGTATGCATGTGAAAGTTGAACAATAAACAAGGAAGACTATAGAATAATCATTGCATTTGAAGTATGGTGTTGATGAAAAACATTAAAAGTGCCATAGGTGAAAGGAAGACAAATAAATCTGTCTTCAAAGAAGTATAGCCAGAATGTTCTATTAATGTCTGGATGGCAAAGCTTCATTCCTCTCATTTTGAACAGGAGGGATCATTTCCTGATGATATCATTCTTGATAAAGTAGAGGATCAGCAAAAAATAAGAAGAACCTAACAAGGTGGACTTACACAGTTGCAGCAACAATGAACTCTAACACTTGTAACGATGGCAGAGGAAAAGGCTGTGTTTCATTCTATTGTGCATAGAGTCACTATGAGTCAGAACCAACTCGATGACAACAACAAATACATATGTATTTCATGGAATAGTAGAGAAATAGAACAATACGTGTACATAAAAACATTTTTTTTCACTCTGGCTCATGTAAAATATTTTATTATATTGCTACTGAGATAAATGACCAGTGCAAATTTCCTTCTCAATCAATCCCATGTTCATTACATATTTGTATTAAGTTGGGTACTATTTTTATACTCATGGGTCTCCATTTTAAACCCTTTTGAATCCTTTGCTTAAAATGAGCCAAGTATGGTAGATTAAGTTAAGTGTTTTATCAGAGTTAATAAATGTTCTTTGTAATTAAAAATACAGTAAAAATTATATATATATATGTGCAATAAAATTAAGTTATACAAAAGCAGGGATTAATTATTAAAGGAGTCAAAAAAGAAGAATAATTTATAGTGTGTTATTCAATAATGAAAGTTGCATGGGGAGAAATTTGGAAGTAGATTTATCCTAGAGCATTAAATGAAATAGGGTCTTGAAAGGTAAGTTGAGAAGTCTGAGTAACTCTGGAGTCTTCATGATTTGGGAGACTTATTTTTTCTGAGGCAGTGAATATATATGAAAAGGAAAGTAAAAGCTGATAATCAGGCACCATAGTGTCTAGGTGGTGATGGTTATGTACTGTGGAGTCAATTCTGACTCATAGCAATCATAATGTCTGGGGTGAGGTTAATTGACAATAAGACTTTATGTAACCTGAGAGATAAGGGAATACCTTAGCTCATGTAAAATGGTAAAGCTAAGGAAGAAGAACATTCTATTAAGATACAATTTCAAAGTCACAACTACAGAAATTTTAGTAATGTATGGAGAGGAAATGAAGATCAGCTCCAATTTCATTCCGGATCATGAAAAGTAATTTCTACAGTGTTAAGAATATTACCAGATCACAGAAGAAATGGAGACAAAACATGGTGAGAAAATGAAAGCAGCTGGCATACATCCTATCTTCTGGAAGCTTGGCAATGAAGAAAAATAGCGAAAATCTTCCTAAAATATTGGGATGAAATGAATTTCTGTTTTGGCAAGTTGTTGAGGCTTTTTATCTTCTCATATGTAGTAACTCTTAGAAGTTAAAACAGCTTTTTCACATTCCTTGTCTTCTCAGATTTGGCTTCCAAGCTATGTTGAGGATGGAGCTATCTTCAAATTTCAGAGGTGTTATGTTCCATATTGGACTACAGATGGTCCTCACTTCTCTAAAGATCTTTTTCATTATTTTGCTGTCTTTTTTCTTGTGAAAGTTTGTATTTCATCCTTCTCACTTTCCCTTTGCTTGTTAAAGGCTGCCACATTGAATTTAATTTCTCAGTCAAATTTTCCTCAAAATTGATACCTGGAGAACCCCTAATTTAGAGGAATCTGCTCCTCTTATATATATATCACTTTAATACTTTCATTATTTGGCCTCCGTGTCCCATGACTGTGAAATGAGGAGACCCAAATTTAATCTGAGATGAAACAGGACTAGTGGGGAAGGCTTAGTTATGGACAATTTTAAATGACAGTTCTAAAGTCTGGGAAGGAGTCCTGGTGTGGTGCTGAAAAATAAAGCACAGGAATGGGCGGTTGGTTTGAACCACAAGGTCTGTGGTTTAAACTCATCAGCCGCTCCTTGGAAACCCTATACATGGTCACTATGAGTCAAAACTGGCTTGATGGCACTTAACAACAACAGCAAAGTCCAGGAAAGAACCATGAAGCACACTGCCACCTTGAGTGGAATTTCCATGGAAAAATCACAAAATTATTTAAAAGAAAAAAGCACTATGTGGTTCTAATGATTTTCCCCAAAGATGAGGTTTCCTACTCCAGGAAAAATTTGCAGCCTCGGAAACCTAATAGCACTGTAACCTGTTTTTATATAGGCCTTTGTATAATCAAAGATTAATTTATCCTCCTTTCTTAAATATAAGAGAGACTAAATTTAAAAAAATTAAATTCATATTTTAGAAGATACAAAATTTATATAAATGCAAGTGCTCTGTATATCTAGTTTCAACTTTTTTCTTTGCCTCATATATTAGTTATCAGCTGTTTACACCAAATTTTCCAAAACTTAGTATTTTAAAAGAATATTAATTTATTATCTCGATTAGGGCAGGAATCTGGGTACAAGTAGCTGATCAGAATTCCTCACAAGGATGCAGTCAAGTTGTTAGTTAGGGTTACTGTATCTTAAGGTTTGACTCTGGAAAGGTTCATTTCCAAGCTCACTTCACAACGGCCAGATGGGCCGCTCTGTAGGGAAGTTCACAACATGGCAACATACTTCTGTTAGAGTGTGAAGCCAGGATTGAGTAACTCTGACATAATATCCAACTACTTCCATTGTGTTATTATTATCTAGAAACTAGTCTCTTAAGTGTGAAGCTAAGCTAGTGTAATGCTGTAGGATAAGCATTGGACTGCTCATTGTATACTTCAGTACCATACTCTTTCTTACTCAAAAAAAAAGATTAACCCTTAATGTGAGGACCTTCACTCATTTCTTTCTTGTATCTTCTCCCTCAATTTCTTCTCTAACAATGCAGAAGTGATGCTTGATAGTTCATCTTGTTATGGTCTATCCCATGTCTTTTCTCTTTAACATGCCTATTTTTGTTTCGCTGTGTCTTTCTGAAAGCCATCATCAGCCACTGCAATTTCTGATAACTTTTATCTGACTGTATACCACATACATTTTTTTAGGCATTTATATTTCCAGGGCATATGACTGAGCTTAGCACGTAGTGTACATTTACTAATTGTTTTATTGTAAACCAGATGGATTAATTAATCTGCTTCTAAGTCTTTTCATGCCTCCAGGGCAGATGATCTCAAATATATTTGTGGTAGAGGTCAACAGAAGATAAGGAAATTACTATTGGTTTATATCTCTTTTAAGAGCTGAGCTAAGTCTTCAAAAAATTTACTGTGACTGGAAACTTATTCCATATTCATTTCTGCATTCACTCAGTTTCTTGGTTTGTACATAATTTGTATTTACCTTCCTTTATGAAAAGGAGTTTGGTGGTTCAAACCTACCACCACCCATTCCATGGGAGAAAGATAAGGCTATCTGCTCCTTGAAATATTTATAGACTTAGAAACCCTATGTATGTAGAGTTGCTATGAGATACAATTGATTCCTTGACAATAGATTTGGTTTATTTCTAAAAAAGAACCCTGGTGCTTCAGTGGATTGTTAACCTAAAGTTCAGAGGTTCATAACCACCAGCTACTCTGAGAGAAAAAGATGAGACTGTCTGCTCTGATAAAGATTTATAGTCTCAGAAACACTATATAGAGTCACTGTGAGTTGAAATAGAATCAATGTTTGTTTCTTGATTTTCCTTTATAAAATCTTATTAAGAACAATGTGCATTAACTGTGTTTCAATAACATTGTTGTTGTGAAGTGCCATTGAGTCACTTCTGACCCATAGCGACCCTGTATAGGGTTTCCAAGGAGCAGCTAGTGAGCTTGAACCACCAACCTTGCAGTTCAAACAGCTTTGCAATCTTGTGCATTAGCTCACAGTGCCACACCAGGACTCCTTCAATAACATACAAGCATATTATTTACTTCTACAAGAAAAAAAAAATCAAATAACCCAATTTAAAAATGGGCATAGGACATAAACAGACACTTGACCAAGGAAGACATTCAGGCAGCCAATAACCATATGAAGAAATGTTCACAATCATTAGCCATTGCTGTTGTTGTTGTTAGGTGCCATCGAGTCGACTGACTCATAGCGACCTTATGCACAGGAAAACTAAACACTGGCCATTAGAGAGATGCAAATCAAAACAACAATGAGATATCATCTCACACCAGCAATAACAGCGAAGCTCAAAAAAGCAGAGGACAATAAATGCTGACAAGGATGTGGAGAGACT
Organism: Chrysochloris asiatica; assembly: GCF_000296735.1. Taxonomy (NCBI): domain Eukaryota; kingdom Metazoa; phylum Chordata; class Mammalia; order Afrosoricida; family Chrysochloridae; genus Chrysochloris; species Chrysochloris asiatica. The sequence continues at coordinate 4,570,765 of NW_006408736.1, forward strand.
GGGACCCTCCTACATTGCTGGTAGGAATTCAAAATGGTTCAACCAATGTGGAAAACAGTATGGTGCTTCCTCAGAAAGTTAGAAATAGAAATACCTTATGATCCACCAATTACTCTTGTGGTATATATCCACAAGAAATACAAGCCAGAACACGAGTTGATATATGCACACCAGTGTTTATCGCAGCACTATTCACAATAGCAAAAAGATGGAGACAGCCTACGTGCCCATCAATGGAAGAATGAATAAACAAACTTTAGTACATACACACAATAGAATATTATGCTGCCTTGAAGAATGACAAAGAAGCTGCAAGGCACCTCATAACATGGATGAAACTTGAGGACATTATGCTGAGGAACATTAGCCAGTCACAAAAGGACAAATATTGTATAAGATCATTATTGTAAAAGCTTAAGAAAATATACCCACACTAAAAACGGAAGAAAAAAAAAAATCTTTGTTGGTTACCAGGGGTGGGTAGGAAGGAATGGTAGAGTACAGGGTAGGGGATAGACACATTGTAGCTCGGGTTGCCATCATAGAGGGCAATACACAAGAAGGGGGAGGGGGATGGAAGAACAAGGCAGATAGGGGAAAACTTAGGCACGTTTGCATACACTAAATGGAACAGAGGTAAATAGTGATGTATGCCCAACCTTCGAACAGGGCTGTGTGATGCAAGGATTGAGGCATAGTCTGAATGGGTAAAAGAGGGGAAATAATGTTAAGATGCTTGACTGTCTTATGAATATTGATGTCCCCTGCCTACTATTGTAAAATAGACACTTGAGTGGGATAGAAAGGAATATCGAGAAACATGATTACAGAAAGCCTGTCTACAGCCAATAACTCATTGGAACACCTAAAAGGGCCTCAAAAACTTTCCCAGTGAAATAGGCTTCTTGCAGAGCTTTTGTAATGTATAGGAAATTAAGTGGAATCCTGAGCCATATCCAGAACCTTCTGAGTTGGGACATTACCACTGGAAAGGACAAGCAGACCAGCCTGGAACAGCTAGAGGAACAGAAGATACTTCTTGAAAGACAGAACAGCAGAAAAATTCAAAACAATAATCGGCAGTGTGATTGGCTACTATAAGAACAAGCAAGTTGTTCACTGTGGAGTCATCAAGGCAAGCAATCAAGTCCCTTCAGGACAAACCTCACTTCAAGACTGAAACTCAAAGGGAACACATGAGCAGTCATGTAAGCTTAGTGGTGACCATGTTGGTCTACTGATGAGTAGAAGTGGGGAGAAAGCAGCAATGAAAATATGGGCTGAATTCGACCGTGTTCCATAGATTCCTGGTGACTTGGAGATCAGAGACAGAAGAGAAATCGCTGGTTGGTCCAAAGTATGGTGGACCTGGGGACTCTCAAGCTCATGGACAAGGACATAGCCATGGAGGGCTAGAGCTGACAGTGAAGTATCCAGCTGATATGGAGTAAGGGGAAACACACAAGAATGCCCAAACTTGCAGATAGTACCCATTTGACCTTGCTTCAATGGCTTGATGATGACAACTCCACTAAAGGAAGATAAAACAATGTAATAAAGGAAACAAGTGTAAATTGCTAGTATTTGATGAACTTGACCTATACTTATGGATATAGTATCTACAAATACCAACTGCTAGAGAAAGAATCTTCATGTAAAAGATCAATCCCCTTTGTACACAGGATTTTTAGGGATGGGTAACTTAGTTAGACATTGGCTACTTAAAGCGGGGAGCTATAATGGCATGAAGTAATTGGCTTACAAGTTTCCAAGAGGGATAGATTGCTAAATAGATTGATTTTCAAGAGGGACAGAGAGATTGAAGAAGATTTATATCTGTGCCCATTTCAAAGAAAGGTGAGCAAATGGAATATGAAGATTACCAAACAATGTCATTAATCTCACATTCAAGAAAAATTCTACTAAAGATAATTTAGAATAGAAAATAACTACAGTCTTACATTGATAACTTCTAGAAAGTTAAGGTAAATTCAGAAGAGGATATGATAAAAGATATATCATTACTTTTGTCAGATGGGTCTTCGCTGAAAGACAAGAATACCAAAATTAAAGATGTTCACCTGGTGCGGCATTGTAGGATAAACACTGGACCACAAGGTTGGTTTGAATTACAAGGTCGGTGGTCCAAATTCACATCACTCCTTGGAAACTCTATACAGGGACACTATGAGTCAGAACCGACTCTGTGGCACTTAACGACAACAACCTGTATTTTATTTAGTACACAGATGTATTCAACTGTGTCAGTCATAACCAATTATGCATAATATTATGAAGAACTGAGATTCCAAAGCACTTAATTTTTTTCATTGGCATCTGCACCTGGACTGAGAGAGATTTCTTCAAACAGAACACAGGGGTGAGGCCAGATGCAAAATTGGAAAAGGCATGATGCACGGATGTATCCACTAACTTTACATATTCGATATGTATGCTGACCAAAAAATCCCCAAAACCAGATTACATGTTGAAAGCTGTGGCATCAGGAATTGAGGAGGACTTATTAGTCACCTGTAATATGCAGATGACACTTTACTTGCCAAAAATGAAGACATTTTGCTTGAAAACTTTCTGATGAGGGTAAAAGTCTTCATTATTGATTACACTTCAATGTGAAGAAAATTGAAATACTTACAACTGGACCAATAAAAGATAATTCATGATAAATGAAGAAGTCATGGAAATTTCAAAGATTTTGTTTCACTTAACAATCAACCTCTATGGAACTAGCAATCAAGAAATCAAGTGATGTAATATCCTAGGTAAATCTGCTGCTAAAACCCTTTTTAAAAAAATTTTAAAGGCAAAATATTACTTTGATAACTAAAATGTATTTGACCCAACCCATGATCTTTTCAGTTGCCTCATTTGTATGCAAAAACTGGAGTTTAAAAAAGAAATATAGTAGGCGAATTTATTCATTAGAACTTTGGTATTGGTGAAGAATATTCAGTATACTGCAGAAGAAGGAACAAATCAGTCTTAAAAGAAATACAACCTGAATGCTCCTAGAAGTGAGGATGGTGATACTTCGATTTACTGCTTTGATGCATATTATCCTGAAGACCGATTGTTAGGAAAGGACATCATTTTTAATAAAACAAAGTGTCAAAGAAAATGAGGAAATCATCAATAAACTGGAGTGATAGCCACAACAGTGAACTCAAACAATGATGTTCATAAAGATGGCAGAGGTCCAGGCAATAAAAGAGGTTCAACTTTATCCAGCTCATAGTCCCTAATGTGTACTTAATAGATCATAATTTTTCATGATACCATAATTATGGCAACTTGATATTTCAAAATAATTATAAGTCTGTTATTATAAGAGGTACTGTGTCCTTTGGAAGGTTAAGTATCCAGTAGTGAGATAGAGCTAACACAATAGTGCATTAATAGATATACTCCTATCTACAGATGGGTAGTTTCACTGCATTCCTATATATATATAAACTTTTCCTCCTCTGACAAAGTTTGGGTTGTGCAGTTTTCAAAGAAGATTCACTTTGCTTTGAATCCATTTCTCACAATTAGTCTAATGATCCATTCCAGCCTGTAGGGCCTCATTTGTGAATACACTCCTTCTGTAGCAACATGAAATCTATGAACAAACAAGTTGAGTTTATTTAGATTGAGGCCATGGCAATAAAGAACATGGAAAATTCTACTTTGTGCTTTACTCTGTAGGCTATAGATGAAATTATGCAGATCTCCCCCAGGTTGGTGGGCACCGGGTAACATTTAAATGATATTGTGGTATTCTAATAATTTCTAGTGCTAATTAGTACAATTCCAAACCAACAGTGCACATAATGAAAAACTTTTTATCTATTTGACGATTAGTTGTTGTTGTTGTTAAGTACCTTAGAGTCAATTCCGACCCATAACAACCCTGTATAGGGTTTCCAAGGAGCAGCTGGTAACTTTGAACCACTGACCTTGCAATTCAAATGGCTTTGCAGTCTGAAGCATTAGCCCACAGCGCCCCACCAGGACTCCTTTGAGGATTAGTACCTATGGTGAAATGCATTCTTTTATATGGATTCATTCTTAGTTCTTTAGAAAATCAACTTTCCCCCTAAACCCTGAGGAGTTATCTATGTCCTCTTTTTCTATGCCAAAGGGTTTGTCACTTTTGTCCAGGTTGATTGAAATTTCCTGAGTAAATTGTAAACAACTTTGTTTGATAAATTCTACCTGACCCAGGGTAGCAACCTGCCCAATAACTAGTATATAGCTTGCAGGGATTGGTCAATAGACTATGTAAATGTGATGAGCTATAGCCCAGTCATGCCTCCTATGCAAATGAAGTGCTTAAGGCCCACCCAGAGAGTCAGTTTGTCCCCTTTGGGAGTGGCCATGCCTTGAAATTAATGAAGAGTTGCATATATATGCAGCTAAAAGGAGCTCTGGTAGCATAGTGGTTAAGAATCTGGCTGCTAATCTCAAGGTCAGCAGTTTGAAACTACCAGATGTTCTGCAGGAGAAAGATGAGGCTTTCTGCTCCAGTAAAGATTTACAGCCTCTGAAAGCCCGTGCAGTGTTGCTATGAGTTGAAACTGAGCATCAACAACAAATACCCTACAAAGGTTGTCAGACAGAAAGAAGCAGGAAGATAAACAGCAGGAAGAAGCAAAGGGAAAAAGTAAAGAAGCAGAGATCAAGATAGACTGTGCAGAACCACCTAAAAAAAGCTGTAACACTGGTCAAGGGTTGTAAAACTAAAGAAAGTGAGAGGTCTGGAAGGAGACCAGCAGGACAGCCAGGGACAACAGGCCTGAATGGAACTCAGATGGCAGAGCCAAGAGGAGACTCCACAAGGGGCTGGGAACAAACATCCTGTCCTAAAGAAACTGAGACATGCTTACCCCAGGGAGCAAGAGGAGGCCAGTCCTGAAGAGAACTCTTGAGAGAGCTCTTTTGCACTAAGAAGGGAGACTTTGCCTATAAGTTTTGTGATCCTGATTCCTGAGTTGTAACCTGTTGATCCTAATCTTAAATTGTAGTTTTGTGCTAAGTCATTAACATGCAAGTGTGATCCATGTGTTCTGTGATCATTGCAACTGTTTATCAAACCACGAAGTGATGTAGAGAATGCTGTGGGAGTGATTCCTTATGTCACAAAAGGTAAAAAGTTTGGAGAGTGGATGCGTGTATGATCACCAGCTCATGGAAATCAGTTTTGAACTGATGCTGGTCATTATCCTCCACCACCCCCCCACCCCTGCCGATATTAGAAAGGTACTAACTAGTACTACCACTACTATTTCTATTTGCATTTTACAGGACTACAACTTTGCACTAATATAATGATTAACAGTTTCATTAAAGTTTATGCAAGCATTGAAATTTACCATGCATATACATATATGTGTGTGTATCTATATAATTTAATTTAAACAAAGTATGTCTCAAGGATGTTGTTGTTGTTAAGTACCGTGGAGTCAGTTCTGACTCATAGTGACCCTGTACAGGGTTTCCAAGGCTGCGAATCTTTACGGGAGCAGAAAGCCTCATCTTTCTCCTGCGGAACAGCTGATAGTTTTGAACTGCCGACCTTGAGGTTAGCAGCCCAATTCGTAACCATTATGCTACCAGAGCTCCTTATGTCTCCAGGATGCTTATGGTCAATTCTTATTTATTAGTGTTGACTGCTTTCTTTTATCCACTCACACAAATTTGCAAAATCTAACAGGTCTCTATGCCCTAGAGATCTGTAAATATATAAACAAAGGGAAAAAGTTGGGTTTTGAAATCCATGTTAGTTTTGAATCCTGGCTCTCTAAATCATAAATTTCTTATGTCTATTAAAATGGATATATGTGAGAGGGCTTCCAAATGTTCATAGAATAATTTCATTATCTTTTCAATCCATATGTTGTTAACAGTCATGATTTTTTTAAAGAAACATTTACCTTAGTTTGAGTATTAGTCCAAATTTTGTTGTCCAAATGCATCTATTTATGCCCTTTCCTGAGTAGTTTCGGTACCCATCTCATGCAAATTTTGGAAACCTGAGTCTGTCATGGATTATTTCATAGGCAGAGCCATGGCTGATTTGCCACATAATCCACTGTCACTCATCTATTCAACAGAATAATTTCACGTGCATGCTCAGTGTTTTCATTATCCATGGATGTGAACAGGCATTTTAATATAACTGGACTGTGGATAATTTTTGACTTACCTTTACAGATTTGTTGTTGTTAAGTGCCTTTGAGTCAGTTGTCACTCAAAGTGACCCTTACAGAGTTTCCAAAGAGCAGTTGGTGAGTTTGAACTGCCGATATTGTAGTTCAAATCAATCTTGCAGTCCAGTGTTTTATCCCACAGTGCCACACCAAGACTCCCACCTTCATAGATACTAACATATAATAACCATGTATAGGGTTTCCACCACACATCTATCAATATGAGTTACTGTGTTATGTGTTGCTGGGATGCTAGATGCTATGCTACCGGACTTTAAAATAATAACAGAATTACTTATGGTGGATGCCAGCAGTATTTTAAATACCAGTAGGGTGGAGTCCTGGTGTGGCGCTGTGGGTTAATTCGCCAGACTGCAAAGCTGTTTGAACTGCAAAGTCGGTGGTTCAAGCTCACCAGTCACTCCTCAGAAACCCTACACAGGGTCTCTGGGGGTCAGAACCAACTCGACAGCACTTAACAACAAAAACAACAGGGTCATTCATGAATAGGTGTCAGCAGAGCTTCCAGACTAAGACAGATTAAGACAAAGGATGAGACACTGACAACGTCTGAATGTTTAGCCACTGAAAACATTATGTATAGCAGCAGAACATTGTCAGTTATAATACTAGAAAATGAAAATAGTATGAAAGCAACAGAACATTATCAGATTTAGTGCTGGAAGATGAGCACCTTTGCTTGGAAAACACTCAAAATACAACTGGGGAAGAGATGCCTCCTCAAAGTAAAGATGACCAAGACGGTGAGAATGGTGTAAAGCTTTTGGGACCTTCATTTGCTGGTGGGGTACAACTCAAAATAAGAAGAAATAAGTACAAACAACCAATAATAATTGGAACATAGAATGTGGGATGTATGAAAGTAGGAAATTTGAAAGTTGTCAAAAATGAAATGGAATGTATAAAGATCCATATCCTAAGCATTAGTGAGCTGAACTTGGACTGAGTTTGGCTATTTAGAATCTGACAATTAAATGATTTACTATGTCAGAAATACAATTCATCATCAAAAAGACCATTTCAAAATCTATCTTAAGTAATTTGCTATCTGTGATAGGAAAATATCCATATGCCTACAAGGAAGATGTATTAATACCACTATTATTCAAATGTATGCACCAACCACTAAAGACAGTTATGATGATACTGAAGAACTCTTAACAACTTCTTCAGCCTGAAAATAATCACACATGCAATCAAGATGTATTTATAATTACTGGTGATTGTAATGCAAAGGTTGGAACCAAAGACAAAGGATCAGTAGTTGGAAAATATGGCCTTGGTGACATAAATGATACTGGAAATGAAATAGTAGAATTTTGCAAGACCAATGGTTTATTCATTGCAAATATCTTTTGTTTAACACCAGAAAAAATTACTATATACATGGCCCTCCCCAGATGGAATACACATGAATCATATTGACTACATCTGTGGGAAGACACAGTGAAAAAGCTCAGTATCATTAGACAAAACAAGGCCAGGAGCCTACTGTAGAACAGATCATCCATTGCTCTTATACAAGTTCAGGCTGATGCGGAAGAAAAAATTAAAAGTCCATGAGGGCCAAAATATGACCTTGCACAGATCCCACCTGAGTTTAGAAACCATCTCAAGAGCACATTTGATGCACTAGACACTAATGACTCAAGACCAGAAGAGTTGTGGGATGACAGCAAGAACGTCGTACAGGAAGAAGCAAAAAGTCATTTAAAAGACTGAAAAGGCTGAAATGAATGTCAGAAAAGACTCTGAAGCTTGTTCTCCAACATAGAAATGAGGAAGTAAAAGAGCAGAACTGAAAATTTCAAAGGGCACCTTGAGAAGACAAAAGTTAAGTATTATAATGAAATGTGCAAAGACATGGAGATAGAAAACCACAAGGAAGGAACACATGCAGCATTTCTCAAGCTGAAAGACCTGAGAGGAAAAACCTCAATTTGAGATACTAAAGGATTCAATGAGTAAAATTTTTGAATGATGCAGAAAACATCACAGATAGATTGAAGATAGCATATACAGTGGCACTGGATTAAAAAAATGATGATGTCACAACATTTCAAGAGATAGCATCTGATCAAGAACTGATGGTACTGAAGGATGAAGTGCAAGCTACCCTTAAAGCATTTGTGAAAACGAGACTCCAGAAATTGATGGAATACAAATTGAAATATTTCAACATCTTCCTGGCCAGTCAATGAATAGATGCCTGTTTGTACCCACTCCAAAGAGAGGTGACCCATCAGAATGCCGAAAGCCTCAAACAATATCGTTAATATCACATGCAAGTAAAATTTTGCTGAAGATAATTTTTAAATGGCTGTAACAGTACATTAACTATCAGAAAGTCAAGCTGGATTCAGAAGAGGATATGAAACAAGGGATATCATAGCTGGCATCAGATTACTTTTGGCCTAAAGGTGAAAATTCCAGAAAGATGTTTACTTGTGCATTATTGACTATGCAAAGGATTTTGACTATGTGGATCATGACAAGATATGGACAGCAGCGTGTAGAATGGGCATTCTAGTACATTTAATTGTGCTCATCAACATCAAGAACCTGAACATAGACCAAGAAACAGTTGTTAGAACAGAACAAGGGGATACTGAATGATTTCAAATCAGGAAATATGTGTGCCAGGCTTGTATTCTTTCACAATACTTATTCAATTTATATGCTAGGCAAATAATTTTAGAAAATGAATTATATGAAGAAGAACATGGCTTCAGAATTGGAGCTAGACTCAATAACAACCTGCTATATGCAGATAACATCATTATTTTGCTGGAAGGGAATAGAGCTTTAAATACTTTGTACTGACGATCAAAGACCACAGTTTTCAGTATGGATTGGACATCTATGTAAAGAGAAAAAAAAAAAAAAAGGATAGCTAGAGAAAAGATTTATTCTGTCAAAGATTTCATGTTGCTTAGACCCAGAATCAACAGTCATGCAATAAGCGGCCAAGTATTTTCAAACAACCTATTGTATTAGGCAAATCTGCTGCACAAAACCTCTTTAAAGTATAGGAGAGCTAAAATGTCAGTTTGAGAACAAAGATGTGCTTGACCCAAGTTATGGTATTTTCAAAAGGCTCATGTACGTGTGAAAAATGGGCAATGTATTTTGAAAACTGGAGAAGAATCTATGCATTTGAGTTATGGTGTTGGAGAAGATTATTAAAAGTGCTATGGACTGCCAGAGGCACCAACAAATCTGTGCTGGAAAAAGTACAACCAGAATGCTTCTTAGAAGCTATGATAGCAAGACTTCATTTCATTCTTATGACATGTTATCAGGAGGGACTAGGTCCTGGAAAAGAAAGTCATACAGCAAAAAAAGGAAGACCCCCCCCCCCCAGTGAGATGGATTGATACAGTTACAGCAACAAGGTGGTTAAACATAACAATATTGTCAGACTCATGGAGGATTGGGCAGTGCATAGGGTTGCTATGAGTCAGAACCAAATCAATGGCACTTAACAGCAACAATCATTGTGTAATAATTTATCACAAATTTAGCTGCCTAAAGCAATATACATTTATTAGCTCACAGTTATGTACATCAGGCACAGTGTGAGTTTTCTGCTGGATTTGTTACTAGAACTGTCTGCAGGCTATAAAGGAAATTCCACTTCCAACCTCATTCTTGTTGAAACAGCTCTCTTTCTTATGGCTACAGGATTCAGCTTCTCATTGGCTTGCTGGTTGTCAGCTGGGGGCTAATCTCAGCTGCTAGCAGCCACTTCATTCTTGGCCATGTGGCCCCCTCCATGATCAAGCATGTTAGATTCTTCTCACTTTAAAGTCACTGATTTTCCCTTTCATAAGCTCGAGGAAGTTCTATGTTATAAAGGGATATTGTGATTAGGTCATAATAATCTCTCTAAGATAAAGTATTTATGAACCTTAATTATATCTGTAAATCCATTCTGAGCAACATCTAAGAAGTGGTTGATTGACTGACTGGGAGAAAGTTAATAATAGCAGGGTCTGGGAATATTGGTGGGGATGGCTATCTTAGAATTCTCAGACTCAAGTCATGCAAAGTGTTCAAGGTGGGCTTTAAGATATAAATATTTTGTAATATTTTAATGTACAAATATATACCCCAGACAACACATAAATGTACTTTTTAAAATTTGACAAAAATAATCATCAAGCTAAATTTAATATTTCATTTTACCCTTGTATGCTGCTAGGTAATATACAGAGTAATCTTACCCAAACATTTTGACTTTAGATATTGTCATTTACTTAAAAGAGTTTTCTTTTTGGGAAACATTAATGAGGAAAAAGTTATGAATCAATTCATCAGGAAAAAGATTTCTGAAATTAACAGACATATCATATTTTTTCAATAGTCTTTCAAGCAGTTTTGAGGTTACCAGGTGATTTATTTTTATAAAAAAAGATCAAAATATTCTTTCCAAAAGAAAAATGAGTTTTTCTTTCATTTGACATCAGTTTTTCTCTTAGATAATTACACATTGTACATTATATTGATGAATGTTATTAAACTTAAATTATACTGATGGAAATGTTTTTTTCAGACATTCATTACTCAGATATAAACCCTAGTATATTACTTTTAAAATATGGGTGTCTAAGCTAGGCATCTGTGGAATGATGGGGTGTTCTTTGCTTACTACTCATGATTCTCAAGGACATGATTCTCAAGACCTTTGTGGGTGTGTCTAATATTTGATGCAATTTTTATTTTGAAGTATTGACATACTTTGATGAATTATGTTTAGTAAGAAATATTAAAATTAAAAAAAAAGGTTTGAAGGGCTACATCTCAAAATGTTACAATTTTTATATATATAAAAAAGTCAGAAAGTCAATATTATTATTCAGTTCAATAAAAAAAAAATCCTTTTTTTTTTTTTTAAAGATAGAAAATTATGCCAGAATCATTATTCTGCTTAGCACGTAACTCTCAAATTGCATTTAGAGGAATAAAACAAAGTTTGCCAACAACAAACAACAAAAAAGGGTAACCAGAAAATTTGCTGACAGCCTGTCCAGTGAACACAGTTTTGGACAATAGAAGGCATGTTAGGCCTGACTGGATCTATTCATTCTCCTGTCAACAGCTGGCATGCCTCCTTCACAATGGCAGAAAAGCTACAGGAAGTTCCTCTGTTTTGCAAACAACATGTTGAGTAATTTCCTTGACCCTCCAAATGCCCTACTGTACATTGAAATTGAAATTTTTTTTTTTTTTTTTTTTGTAGACTAAGTGAAGAATTTTTGCTCCTATTACAAAGAGATACCTAATTTAGGCTGTGGAAAGAAACACTTCAGATACCGCTTTTGTTCACAGTAAAGAATAATTGAAAGAAATGTTATGCAACTATAAGAACAGAGTGCTAGGCTATACCAAATATTTTTGCCTGTATTACAGAAGTTCAGCCGAAGTATGGTCTGTCATCCTTTTGCAATGCTACAGTTCAGTTGTGAATTATTTTCACTGCAGTGATTGTCTAGGGGAATGTGTTGCTAAAAGCTGTTCGGCCTTCTGTTTATATCTGTGTGTGACATATATCCCAGTCTAGACATTTAACTACAGCTAACTTTATATGAGTCCTGTAGGATAAGAACTGGACTGCTGAAAACAAAATCGGTGATTCAAACACATCAGCTGCTCCTTGGAAACCCTATAGAAGGTCACTCCTAGTCGGAACCAATTTGATGGCAGGTAACAATAACAACAACAATCATTATACATAAGGATCTCTCGTGGCACTATAGGATAAGCATTGAACTGCTATCCACAAATTTGGCAGTTCAAACCTAACAGCCATTCCACAGGAGAAAGATTTGCAGTCTAAGAAACCCTATGCGGGTTGCTATGAGCTGATATGAACTCCTGATGCCATTTCATTTAATTATCTGTGAAAATATTTTATTCAGCTGGTTTCATTTTAGGAAGTTACTTGTTTAAGAAGTTCATTGTTATCACATCTGTACTTGATTGTCTTCTCATCTGTTGCTCAAGAGTATTATGTTGGCTTTGGTTTATGAAATACTATCTTAAACACCACCATAAAACTATTGGATTAATAGTTTCCATTTGGCATTAACATGTTCTATAACAATGCTGTTTCTTCAATTAATTCCTTCATTCAGTTTCAAAATTAATATTTGTGTATTTTTCTGAAATTATAAAATTTGTTGAATTTTCTACTACATGGAAATGATTTATCTGCACCTTGGCTTTCCTTCTTTCTGATTGAAATTACTTTAGAAGTTTTCTATCTTAAATATAGAATATAATGGATCCCCAGGTTTAACTCTGAGGATCCCTGTAAAAAAGATGTGAAGTTGATATATATATAATGTGGCATCGTGGTGTGGCACTATGGGTTAATGCGCCACACTGTAAAGCCGTTTGAACTGCATAGTCAGTGGTTCAGGCTCACCAGTTGCTCCTTGGAAACTCTATACATGGTCGCTATGGGTCAGAATCGACTCGACAGCACTTAACAACAACAACAACATATATATAATGTACTTAATTTTACGGTTTAAGAAGCATATCTAAATGTCATCCAGACACATATTGAACGGCAATATTTTCTTACAAGTTATAAATTTATGGAAGCTTCATCATGAAAATCTAGCTAGCTCACTGTTGTTGATTGGATTTCAACTCAGAATGACCCAATAGGATAGAGTGGAACTGCCTCATGAGATTTCCAAGTCTGCAAATCATTATGGAAGCAGA
>NW_006408736.1:4584202-4591033 GCF_000296735.1 Chrysochloris asiatica
AAAAAAAAAAAGAAAATGTACCGATTACTATCATTGATCCACATAGATTAAAACCACAGATTGCAGAATTGTTGTTGTTGTTGTTATGTGCCGTGGAGTCGGTGCCGACTCATACCGACCCTGTACAGGGTTTCCAAGGCTGTAAATCATTACAGGAGCAGAAAGCCTCATCTTTTTCCTAGGAGAAGCTGGTAGTTTCGAACTGCTGACCCTGAGGTTCGGAGCCCGATTCGTAACCACTACGCTTATCACCTAGAAAAGACAGTGTTGTTGTTGTCAAGTGCCGTCGAGTCGATTCCGACCCATAGCGACCTTGTGTAGGGTTTCCAAGGTGTAACTGGTGACCTTGAACCGCCGACCTTGCAGTTCAAACGGCTTTGCAGTCTGGCGCATTAACCCACAGCGCCACACCAGGACTCTAGAAAAGACATTAAGCATCACCATTTCTTTATTCTTCTCCTTGTGAATTGTGAGAAGGTTTACAGTGGATTCGTTTTCCATTCAACAGTTTGTACACACTTTTATTTCATTTCATTGATTGCAGTCCCCACAATGAGAGATCTCTTATCATACTTTGTCTTTGTGTTTCTTGTTTCTGTTCTTCCTTCTTTCCTAACTCTTTTGAACTTTTGTCCTTGGGAAAATGCTGCCTTTTTTTCTCAGATGGTTGACTATTCTAAGGTGTGTATACCTCCCAGTGTTGTTTTTCCCCCATTTGTCTGTTGTTTGACTGAAAATTGAGCCATGGGGGGTAAGTTCATTTTCAGACCTGAAGGGTGAGCAAGGCCCATAGATTTAGGGTTTCCATCAGTTTATATCTAGCTGGTCAGCCTGGTCTTTTTTTATAATTTTGTGTTTTATTCCATATTTTTCTACAACTCTATGTAGGATCTTCTAATGTGATCACTTTCAGAGGAATTAGTAGTAATGATGGGTAACCATCTAGCTCTTCTGCTCTCAAAGTTGTGGACACATATGTTTTCATGACCCATCAGCAAACTGGACTAATTGTTTCCATGTGTTTTTTTATTTTAATCACTCTCCTTTACTCCAGCTGCTTGCTCGTTTTTACGTTCCCAGTCACTACCTACCAAAGTGGTGGTGGTGGTGGTTATGTGCCATGGAGACTCCATGCGACCCTGTACAGGGTTTTCAAGGCTGTAAATCTTTACAGGAGCAGAAAGCCTCATCTTTTTCCTACAGAGAAGCTGGTAGTTTCGAACTGCTGACCCTGAGGTTAGCAGCCCGACTCGTAACCACTACGCTACCAGAGCTCCTTACCTACCAAAGTAGGATGTAGGCTACTGTCTTTGTGTAATGTGTTATGCCAATTGAACTTGGTGTCCCCTGAGACAATGGTCCTGATCCCCCAGGTCAGTGACACATCATTCCCTAAAGGTTTTTGGTTTTGTTGAGGAAGTTTTTATATCTTTATCCTTGGTATTCTCTGATACATTAACGAATATATTTTCAGCAAAGGTAAATATGCTTGTACACATATCCTCTGTCAAACCTATGTATAATTGTGGGTATACTCTCACTTGCACATATGTTCATTCAGAGCATCTATCCATGCACCTACTCATAGATTACAATTATGACAGGATAGTAAGCGCTACTATTTGTAATTATTCCAGTTTTCCATCTGTGATAAAAAGCTTGCTGATCATATAACTCTGTGAGTTGTTTGTGTTGCATTGGTTTTTGGATGGTAGGTACCACGTTGGACTACAGTTATTGTTTTCTAACTCTAATGGATCCTTGGCTAAGTGAACCATTTCACAATTATAGAGAGTCACCATGGAAGATTACTTTCTACTGTCTGTCTTTCATGGTTACACTCTGTCATTGTAAAGGGGAAAGCAAGGTCAGTTGGCATAACACAGTACACAAAGACAATATCCTACATTGATAAGTAGTGACTGGGTTTTAAGAACTAGTGAGTCACCATCTAAGGTACATATATTGGTGTCTCCCTGACAAGCTAATACCAATATTACTCAAATTTACCCATAATACATTGATGAGACACAACTCAAAATGAGGAGATACAGCTGTAAATATTAATTAATAATCTGAATATAGAATTTACAACATATGACTCTAAGAAAATTGGAAGTTGTCAAAAATGAAATGGAATGCATGAAGATCAATATCCTAGGCATTGTGCACTAAAATGGACTGGTATTGGTCATTTTGAAATTAATAATCTTATGGTTAACTATACTAAGAACAACAAATTTAAGATAAATGGCATTGTGTTCATCATCAAAAGTTACATTTCAAGATATATTTGAAGTACAATGCTGTCTGTGATAGATAATATCCATATGCCTACAAAGAAGACATGGTGTGATGTTATGGGTTAATGTGCTGAACTGGAAAGTCGTTTGAACCGCAAGGTTGGTGGTTCAAGCATGCCAGCCTCTCCTCGGAAATCCTATACAGGGTTACTAAGGGTTAGAACTGACTCAACAGCACTTAACAACAATAACAAGAAGGAAGACAAGCTAATACCAATATTATTCAAATTTACTCGTGACCATTAAAGCTTGTAATGATGATACTGAAGAATTCAACTACTTTCTTCACTGTGAAACTGATCAAATGTGCAATCAAGATTTATTGATAATTACTGGTGGTTGGAATAAAAGATTGGAAACAAAGAGGAATGATCAGTAGTTGGAAAATATGGCCTTGGGGATAGAAATCATGCTGGAGATCACATGGTAGACCAGTGTCTTCTTCATAAAAGACATAAAACAACATAAAAGACAACTGTATTACCAGATGGAATACACAGAAAACAAATTGGCTGCATCTGTGGGAAGAGTTGGTAGAAAAGCTCCATATCATCTGCCAAATGAGTCCAGTGACTGACTGTAGAACAGACTTGTATGCAAGTACAGGCTGACACGGAAGAAAATAAAAACAAATCTACGAGAACCAAAATATGGTCTGGAGTATATCCCACCTGTATTTAAAGACCTTCTCAGGAACAGATTTGATGCTTTAGATACTGTGGCTGAAGACTAGAAGAGTTGTCAGATGACATCATGAACATCAGACAGGAAGAAAGCAAAAATTCATAATGATGGCAAGAAAAAGAGAAAAGATAAATATGGATGTCAGGATTGTCACAAATATAAAGGTAGAAGCTTTGTAACATAAAGGAGGGGTGTAGTTACTCATACATTCCAGGAACAGAGAACCCTAGGACCATCAAGGGAGAAGAGAATGAGTGGAATTTGGGACTCTATCCAGAGAAGCAGCAACAGAAAAGATGGAAGCAGAGATGATCACATGGAGAGCCAAGGACTGGACTCATGGAAAGAGAAAGGCTGTGAGCTGGCAGCCAGGAGACAGACTTGCAGAATATGCCTTTGGGCTCTATATGTTCCTGGATGGTTTTGTGTACCTGAAAAACCAAACAACAGCAACAAAACAAAGGGAATAGAAACAAATACTGTTGAACAATGATGCATCATCATCATGAGTGCAAACCTGATGTTCTCCCATATCATTCAATTCACAATAAAAGCTTAAAAAAAAAAAAAAGAAGTCAATCAATCATTGTTGTTATTGTTGTTGTTGTTAGGTCATCAAGTCAGGACCAATGACATATAACTCAGTCAAGCATAGAAATGCAAAATAAAATGGAACAAATGAGGTAAAAGAGCTGAACAGAAATTTCAAAGGATAGATCTGGAAGACAAAGTCAAGTATTAACAATGAAATATGCAAAGACCCAGAGTTAGAAAACCAAATGTGAAGACCACACTTAGCATTTCTGATGCTGAGGGAATTGAGGAAAAAAATTCAAGCCTCAACTTACAGTACTATAGGATTTCAGGGCAAAATATTGAATGATGTAGAAAGCATTAAAACAAGATGAAAGGATTACACAGAGTCACTGTACCAATGTACCAGTCTATGTTCAGCCATTTCAAGAGACAGCAACATAAGTAAAAGCCAATGGTGGAAGGAAGCATCCAAAGTGCACCAATGTCGTTGGCAAAGAAAAAAACTCAGAATTGATGAGTGAAGTCTTTCAACAAGTTTATACAGCACTGGAAGCACTCACTCATCTATGCCAAGATATCTGAAAGACAGCTACCTGATCAATTGACTGGAAGAGATCCGTTCCAAAGAGTGGTGACCAAATGGAATGCAGACATATTTGAACAGTATTATTAATGTCTCATGCAAATAAAATTTTGTTAAAGATAATTCAAAAACGACTGCATTAGCCCTTCCACAGGATGTGGAACTGCAGGAAAAACAAGCTGGATTCAGCTGAAGTCATGGAACAAAGGATGCCACTGCTGATATCAGATGGATCTTGGGTTAAAGCAGAGACTACCAGGAAAAAAAAAAAAAATTACTTTTGCTTCATTGACTATGCAAATGTTTTTGACTGTATGGATAACGACAAACTATGGATAATATTGCATAGAATGGGTATTCTGGTACACTTTAATTGTGCTCATGAGGAACCTGCACATAGACCAAGAGGCAGTGGCTTGAACAGAACAAGGGGACACTGAGTAGTTTAAAATCAGACAAGGTGTGTGTCAGAGTTGTATTATTTCACAATACTTACTCAATTATCCGGAGGCTGGTATACAAAGAAGAACATGGAATCAGGATTGGAGGAATATTCTTTAACATCCTATGGTATGCAGGTGATACCATCTTAATTGCTGAAAGTGAGGATTACTTAAAATACTTACTGATAAAGATTCAAGACCACAGCCTTCATTATGGGATGCATCTCATTATAAAGAAAACAAAATGCCTTACAACTGAATCAATTATCAACATGATAAATGGAGAAAAGAGTGAAGATGTCAAGGAGTTCATGTTACTTAGTTTCATTATCAACACTCTTGGAAGCAGCCATCAAGAGATCAAATGACATATTGCATTAAGCAAATCTGGTGCGCAAGATCTCTTTAAAGTTTTCAAGAACAAAGATGTCAATTTGTAGGCTAAGCTTTGCCTGACCTAAGCCATAGCATTTTCAGTAGCCTCTTATGCATATGAAAGTTGCACAATGAATAAGATAAGGAAGACCATAGAAGAATTGGTGCATTTGAGTTATGGTGTTGGAGAAGAATATTAAAAGTACTTTAGACCGTCAGAAGGGCTGTGTCTGACAAGTGGCTACTCTCTGTGACCCGTACGGAGAGATTAAACCCAAGTGGGCGCGATCGGAGATTAGAAAAAAAGACACAAAACACAAAATGAGATAAGAAAAGTTGGGACCAGATGGGCACAGGCAGCACTCTGATAGAGATGCTGTGACACTATCCTATGTTCAGCTCATTTATTGTATACAAAAATCAAAGGAGAGAGCTGGGGACAGGGAAAAGATTGCAAAAAACTTTTGGTGTATAGATGCAAGCAGTAAGAGGGACTTTATCAGAAGAATATAGTTGCTAAGGAAACAGAGATAAAATAGTGTGATGTTTTTGCAGACTAAACTGAAAGCCATGGCTGCATACAAGGAAAGACTGCAAATTCCTTGTTTTCTGAGGCAGGCTCTGCAAGTTCCTCAAGGGGCAGCCTGACCTGGGAGCAGCCACAACTGTTTTGTTGCATTCCTTGTATTAAACTGCCCCCAAGTCTGAGACCTTTGGCTCAGCCACTCCCAACAAGAACAATAAAAAAAAATCTGTGTTAGAAGTACAGCCATAATGCTCTTTAGAATCCAGAAGGAAGAGACGTTGTCTCTCAAACTTCAAACATGTTATCAGGAGGGTCCAATCCCTAGCGAAGGACATCACACTTAGTAAAGTAGTTGTTGTTAGGTGCCATCGAGACAGTACCGACCCATAGTGACCTTAAAGTGGAGGGTCATCAAAAAAGAGGAAAACTGCCAATGAGAGGGATGGGCACAGTGGCATCAGCAGTGGGCTCAAGAGTAATAGCAATTGTGTGGCTGGGCAGTGTTTCATTTTGTTGTACATAGAATTGCTATGAGTCAGAACCAACTCTATGACATCCAACAAAAACAACAACAATGGAAGTAACTTCCAAAAAATGGGTCACATTAAAAATAAATGGGGAGAATGCAAATCTAAGGTTCTCTAACTATAAGCAGAAAACTTGGAGGAAATATTCTCAGAATAGGTCTTAGTGAATGCTTGTCCATCAATAGATGAAGAGCACTCTCCAGAGATGTTGAATACTTAACTGCTCCTTCATTTATCTTTATTTAAAGTTTTTTTTTAATGTTTTATTGTAAATTATGTGATGGTTTACATGGGAGAACATTAGTTTTATATTCATCCTATCGTATACAGTTTCATTGCCATAGCTACAATCCCCTCCATGCATCATCAACCAACCAAAGGGTATATCCTACAAGCCTGCCCTGCCCTCCCTCCCCCATCCCCCTTCCGGCTTCCGGACACACACACACACACCGGTCATCATCACACAACCCTTCTTCCTCTCTGAGTCTAAAGTCACCAGCTGCTCCATCTCTCCACGTCATCATCTCTGCCTCCAACTCAGGCTTCACTGCTTCTCTGGGTAGGGTCCCGCTCTCCACTCTTCTCCCTTCGTGGCCCCAGGGACCACTCCCTTCATGGTCCCAGGGACCACTGCTCCTAGATTGCAAAGTTAATCACTCCCTTCCTTGCTACAAAATATCTGCCTTTACATTTACAACCCTCACAATCAGTCCTGATAACAATTATTCACTATTGTATCACAAGAGACCTATCCGCATTTCCTTTCATCAGCCCCACCTAGACAGATTGGGCACTACTCAATGGAGATTATTCATTCCTCCATGCCCTCTGGCTCTAGTTTCTCTCTTGA
>NW_006408736.1:4592213-4593250 GCF_000296735.1 Chrysochloris asiatica
AGAGCCCTGTTTTTCTAAGGTTGTACATACATCATTATTCACTTGTCCTACTTAGCCCATTCACACCTGCCTAATTGTTCCCCCATTTGCTTTGTTCTTCCATTCCCCTCTCCCTTCTTATATATTACCTCCTCCCCAGCAAAAACTATCCTGTGTCTATTCCATACTCTATGCCCACCTTCCCCTCCCTCCCCTCACCCCACCTCCCAAATCTCAGTAATCAGCAAAGAATTCCACCCCACCCCTTTAGTATGGGTTCTTTTTCAAGGTCTTTTACAGTAGTGGTGCTATGCAGAATTTCCCCTTTTGTGACTGACTAATTTCACTCAACATAATGTCCTCAAGGTTCATCCATGTTATGCGGTGGCTTGCAGCTTCCTTGTTATTCTTCAAGGTAGCACAATATTCCATTGTGTGTATGTACCACAATTTGTTTATCCATTCTTCAGTTGATGGGCACATTGTCTGTCTCCATCTTTTTGCTACTTTAATAGTGCTGCTATGAACATTGGTGTGCATACATCTTCTTGTGTTATGACTTGTATTTCTTGTGGGTAAATACCAAGTAGAGGAATTTCTGGATCATAAGGTATTTCTATTTCCAACCTTCTAAAGAAGCACCATATTGCTTTCCAGAGAGGTTGGACCAATCCCACTAGCAATGCAGAAGTGTCCCAGCCTCTCCACATCCCCGCCAGCATTTATTGTCCTCTACTTTTTGAAGTTTGTTGTTATTGCTGGTGTGAGATGATATCTCATTTTTGTTTTGATTTGCATCTCTCTAATGGCTAGTTATCATGAACATTTCTTCATATGTTTGTTGGCTGCCTGGATCTCTTCCTTGGTGAAGTGTCTGTTCATGTCCTGTGCCCATTTTTTTACTGGGTTATTTGTCTTTTTCTTGTAGAGCTGTTGTAGTTTCCTATATATTTTAGAAATCAGTCCCTTGTCTGATGTGTCATTGCAAAAGATTTTTTCCCATTCTGTGGGTTCCTTTTTTACTCTTCTGGTGAAGTCTTTTGATGCACATATATTTT
>NW_006408736.1:4596038-4597043 GCF_000296735.1 Chrysochloris asiatica
TTTTTGTGTTCTTTCTTGTGAGTTTTCTCATAGTTTTAATGTTTCCATGTTCTTAGATTTTCATTCTCTTGGTATGTTGTGACGTGTTAATTTTCCTTCAGGTTGCCTTATAGTCCATTAACTTTTCTCCCCATTTAGTGTAGTCTATTTTACCCTGTAATCTACCTAACCTTCTCACCATCTTGATCTCTGTTCCTACGTGTTTACCTTCTTTTCCATTACACTTGTTTTGATCATAGACTGACCTCCCAGATTCTCTGAGTTTGTTTTTATAGTTTTGTTCTGTTCTCGACAATTCCTTCTGTCAACTTAATTCTGGGAGGTGCTGCCATGTATGTCAGTCTCTGGTTGTTATCTGTTCTTGTTGGTTCTCAGTCCACAGAACTCCCTTTAGGATGTTTTGTAGCGCAGGGTTGGCTTTGGCAAAATACCTTAGCATCTGTTTATCCTGGAATGTTTTGATTATACCATCATATTTGATTGATAACTTACTAGATAAAAGATACTTGGTTGGCAATATTTTTCTTTCAGGGTTTTATATATTTCTCCCCATTGCCTTCTTGCTTGCATGATTTCTGCTGAGAGATCCGAGCTTCATCTGACTTGCTTGCCTTTGTATGTGACACATCTTTTCCCTGGCTGCTTTCAGAAGTGCCTCCTTATCTTTGATTTTAGAGAGCTTAATTATGATATGTCTTGGTGATTTTCTTTTTGGGTCTATCCTTCCTGGGGTTCATTGAGCTTCTTGAATGTTTATCTTTTCACTTTTCAGGATGTTAAGCAATTTTTCTTCCAGCAGTTCTTCAACTATTTTCTCTGTGGACTTGTGTGATTCTTCTTATTCTGGAGTGCCAATAATTCTTAAGTTATTCCTCTTCATGTTGTCCAACATGAATCTTAATCCTTCTACAGATGTTTTTTATCCTTTTTTCTGTTTGCTCTTCTATCTTAGTAGTATTGAGAGATTTGTCTTCCAGCTCAATGGTTCTGCCTTCCATCTTGTCT
>NW_006408736.1:4597235-4611248 GCF_000296735.1 Chrysochloris asiatica
TTCCAGAATGTAGTCCAAGTCCACCTCTAGGTCATTTGTCTCAGACATTTTATTTTGTTTCTGGACATGTGCTGATATGGTCATCTGTTTTTGCTTCTTGGACATGTTTAGTGTTTATCTGTGGTCTTAATACTTAATTGAGTATGTGGTTTGATATTTTTTGTACTTTCTGATTGCTTCCAGGGAGATGTGATCAGGATATGGCCTTCCCTTTTCATTCTTCTTATTGCTTAACTCAGTGTAACTTTCACAGGTGTTGTCTGCCTCCCTGGTATATGGGAATTGGTATTGGTTCTTGCCTGGGTTTTGGTGTTTTATAGAATGTGATTGTAGCTTGACTATATGGCAGCAATTGCTGACTCTTCTTGGGTAATATGGGGAGAGAAAGTGTTCCTCAAAGTAGCAGGGGGAGCATAAAGCAGCAAAACACACCAGCAAAAAAGAACAACAAAAAAACAAAACAAAACAAAACAAAAAAAAAACTAGACTGAATACTGCAGTCTCTAATTACAGAAAAAGGAAAGGAGGGAGAGAAGGAAAAGAAAAAAAAATCTGTAGCCTAATATGAGTATGACTTTAATGTCCTCTCTTCAGCTTCTTTCTGTCCAAGCTGCCTGAGAAATTTCAAGATGCCACTGTTGATTGTTATGTTATACCTCAGGCTTCAATTTTATTTTTGGCCTGTTTTGTTTTTAAACTCTCTCTCCCTCTCTACAACCCTGTCCTGCCCTTTCCCGTATTAAAAAAAAAAAAAGTTCAGGGTCTGCTCTTGGGCTGAGTGTCTGTGCTCATGCATGGCAGAAGAACCCACCGGTAGTGAGGGTGGGGGGTGTCCAATCATTCAGGCTCCCAATCTAGTCACCAGAATTGAGGTGTTCAAATTGTGGGGGGTGCCAAAGACCAGATAACCTACCCCCAAAAAAAGAAAATCACAACAAAGCAAAACCGATAAAGTGTATTGTCCACCTTTGCTCCAAGGTTCCTGCTACATTTTTCCATGGTGTTTCTCTTCCCCTGCTTGCTCTTACCGTTTGGTCTCGCCCAAGATGTTGGCTTCAGGCCTTCGAGCCCGGCAGATTCAAAAGTATGTGATTTCTTATTTCAGCTTCAAGTTCCAGTAGTTATAAGCCTTCAAACTTTTAAAATATTCTTAGCTCTGTGGTTGTGAATTTTGGAGCTCTGCCCTGGATCTGCTTTGCCCGGTATTCTGTGGTATGGCTGACGTCGAACTTCACTGCCCCTCCACCCTAGCCTCCATCAAGCCCCTTTTTTTAAAGCTTTGATTGTGACTTCAGTGAAGGTTTATAGGGCATATCATCAGTTTTACATTCAACAAATCATTGCAGTGATTACAACCCCCTTGAATGCACCATCAGCTAGCAGTTTTTAGCTCTATTAGCTCTCAGCACTTAACCACAACTCTTGAAAGTCAGAGTGTAGGATAACTGGATAAAACACCTTATCAATAACAATACAGAAACTAAAAATCATAATTCAGAATGATTCATTACATTCTTCTCTAGAGAATTTGGAATAATAACAGAGGTGTGAAGTTTTATCAAAGTATAGTCTATTAAATCAGTAATTCCTCAACTTAAGCTGAATTAGAATCACCTGTAGAATTTTAAAATCATATTGCTAATTCCCATGCCTGTTCATAGATGATACTGATGTTTTCTGAGGGACCATTCTTTCAGTCCCACTATTGTAAACCTAAGAGGAGCCCTGGTGGTGTAGTGGTTAAAGCACTTGGCTTTACACTAGAAGGCCAGAGATTGAAACCCAGCAGCTAGACTGCTGGAGAAAGATGTGCCAATCTGCTTCTGTAGTGAATTACAGCCCTGGAACCTTTGGGAGCAGCTTTGCTCTTTCCATTAGGGTTGCTATGAGTTGGAATCTACTTGATGGGAGTGAATATTCTAAACCTAAATATTTCTAGATTGTAAGAATAGGGAGTCCTGGTATGGCATCATTGATGAATGCGCTGGACTGCGAGGTCATTTGCATTGCAAGGTTGGCAGGGTCAGTATGAGTAGAGGCTGATTCAATGGCATGTAACAACAACATCAGCATTTGATAAGTATATTACTTAGGATACTATATCCCTGGATGGTTAACAAAGTTTCTATATGCTGTGATCAGTCATCCAGGATTCTTGCATCCCTTAGGGGTGAACCCAAAATGAATTCAGACAGAAATAGTGGAAAAAGACTATGGATTTGGGGAAAGATTACTCAATAAGCATGGTAAGCATGGGTTTACTTGTGCTTACTTATTAATCCCAGCTAGCAATTTCATATTGTTTTCATGATGAAAAACATGTGAGAGTGTTCACTACAGATTAGTATGTAAATACACGTAAGCCCATGCTTACATGATTTACTGGCTACACAATCCCTGTCAAGGATTGTAAATTTGAAGGAGATTTTGATTCTATAGGAAGGTGCTGTGGGATTGGGAGAGAGAAAGATGGCCAGCTATATCAGGGAACAGATTTTCATATGGTGAAAATGTGAAATTGTTTATTACATATTTATGATACATTTGTAAATCAGCACAAGCAATCTTGTCTTTACCTTGCTTATTAGGTATTGCTATACTGCAGGTCTCCTTTAATTCTTTACCCTTTGGAATGGAAATGGCACATATTCCACTTCCACAAACATTTATTTGTTCACACCGAACTGAAAAGCAAGCTTGAAAATGTTTTCAACACAAGTCAAGCTTCTAACCTCAGAAATTCTGATTTAGTATAAATGAGGAGGAATGTTTATTTTTCCATGTCCCACTAGTGATTAATGACAAAGTTTCAGAATTCTGGTTCTAGTACTAGAATTCAATAAACATATTTAATGCTTATTGTATCAAAGGCAACATGCTGAACACTGGGGACTATTAAATATTATTAAGAAATAAACATTAGCCCTTCTTTGTGCAACTTATAATCTACAGAAGAGATAAACACACAGCCATTTATGTCGGGCTAATTTATATTGTGATTTTTGTGAAACAGTTTATATAGCAATTGGGAACCTACTTGATAATTTGTACATAAATGTTTCAGTGACATCAGTTGCATTTCTCACAATATGTGAATATCCTCTTAAATTGTATTCTGGCTGTTCTGTTTCCTGTCTTATCTTCTCAACTGCTTTGTAGTAATTGTTGATCATTTAGTCTCATATGGGTGTGTTTTAAACCTTGCTTTTACTCTTTAGTCCATTTTAAATGGTCTTCCATTCTTACCAGCGTCATTGAAACTTGTTTCATTAAATTATAATAGTTTCCATGTGATCATATATGAAATGAGGATATTTAACTCTCCTTATATTATTGTCCGAATAGTGTTTCATATGATTGATCACTCTTAATGTCTTGAGAAACTCTTTTTGCTTTTTTGATAACATCTTCAACTGTTTTCCTCGTGAATTAATTCATGGTATCATCTTCAAGTATGCCTTTCACAATTATCCTAAAATTGGATTAGCTCTGGAATCTGTCCTGACCCTCTTCTCTTCTTATCTCAATTTGCATTGTATTCATATGTGATTATATCCAGTTTTGGCATTATAATTTCCAAAAGCATGCTAGTGACACAATTGTTTGCCACAGACCCAGGCCTCTTTCTCTTAAGCTGTATTTCTCTGTATTTTAATATTTACTTGGCATCTCCATTTCATTTTTGTAGAAATCTGAAACTCAATATATTCCAAAGGGATCTTTAGAGTCACACACTGTTATATGCAAGTAACTCTTTTCAGTAAAATGGAACCTGCATTGGTGAGAAAACTGAACATCCCTATGTGTCTGAAAGACAGGTGTAATAAGTCATAAAAATTTTGGAAAGGCTGTATAGAGTATGAGGCATTAGATTTTATGATTTCTCATGTAGGAAATGTACAGGTGATATCAGGTACCAGTTATTGACCATGGGTTTACTGGAGGTAATGCGTTTTAGATTTAAAAAGTCAAGAACTTCATTATTGGTATGCAAAAAGGCGGGTCATAAACAAGTTCAGTGTATCACTGTAAACCAGGTTCCAGTTTCTTAAATGAATTTGGTTGACATGCCAGGAGATGATAGTGAGTGATGATGACAGAAAAGGTTAGACGACTGTGTAGACAAATGACAATGGTTTCAGAAGACATGTATTACTCCAGATGGAGGAAGAATGGCTTTGAATTTTTTTGAGTAGCTAAATAATATCCCTTGTAAACCCCATACACGGTAATGATGCATCAGAATTGACTTGACGGCATTTAACAATACCACCCAAAGTAATATTAACTAACTATTTTGATTACAGATGGATCTGGTGTGTAAGAAAATAAATGTTCATTTGAAAGGACTGTAAGGGCAACATTGTCCTCATGAAGAATCTGGAATTTATTCAAACTCAGGAATCATCCTGAAGGGGAATGGATGTATTACTAGATTGTAATTATGATGGAATGTTGTAGGCAAATAGCAATAAAATATTATGGAAAGGTATTGTTAAAAGATATGGGAGGGAGTGTTGTTGCTAAGTGCCATTGAGTCAGTGTTTGTTGTTGGTAAGTGCAGCTGGTGAGATTGAACCACTGACTTTGCAGTGCAAACATCTTTGCAGTCTGGTGCATTAACCCACAGTGCCCCATCAGGACTATTATATATAAAATTATGAGACTAGCAGGGCTCAAAATATTCTTCAATGTCAAAGGTTTTCAAGCTTTCTAAGATGATATTTTCCCTGACTCTAAGCAAAGTTCTGGGATGAATTATTGATAATTTTGAGGGTTAATTTCTGAATTTCTATAAAAAGTAGGATTATAGAGAGGTGTTTTCTAGTTTCTCAGTTCTGGTTGTACCAAGTTTGGGGAGATGACTCCTTAGTTAAACAAGGGATATCAGTAAAATAATACTTGAACTTATAGGGCAACCTTCAAATAAGTATGGATATTTAATTTTTTGATCATGACTCTGGTACATATTGTATATACAGGTAATCAGTTCTGAAGGTTGAAATGTTTAGTTTAGTTTTGTTTTTAAATCTGTGATCAGGGTAAACTTTAATCTTATGTTGTTGTTGTTGTTAGGTGCCATCGAGTTGGTACCAACTCATAGAGATCTTATGCACAGCAGAACGAAACACTGCCTGATCCTGGGCCAACCTCATTATTGTTGCCATACTTGAGTCCATTGACGCTGCCACTTGGCCAATCCATCTTGCTGGGGGTCTTTCTCTTTTTCTCTGACCCTCCACCTTAACAAACATGATATCCTTCTCCAGCGACTGGTCCCTCCTGACAACATGTCTGAAGTATGAGAGACGAAGTTTGGCCATCCTGGCCTCCAAGGAACACTCTGGCTATACTTTTTCCAACACAGATCTGAAATTTTTACCATATAAACCAAAAAATTAAACCAAACCCACTTCCATTAAATTGATTACAACTCATAGCAACCTCATATAGAGATTCTGTAACTGTAAATTTTTACAGGAGTAGACAACCTCATCTTTCTCTTGTAGAGGGGATGGTGAGCTGGAACCATTGACCTTGGGGTTTGTAGGACAAGATTTAACCCACAGATAAAAACAGCCTAAACAAACTTATTTTTGTTCAAATGTGTTTGACTCTCCTATGAGAAAATTATCATACTGTATTTATTTTTCAAACTGTCATTCTTTGACACATTATTTTACTTTAGTTGTTAAGTGCCATTAAATTGGTTCCATCCCATAGTGACCCTATATAGAGTTTCCAAGGATCAGCTTGTGAGTTTGAACCACCAGTCTTGCCGTTCAAGTTGATCTTGCAGTCCAGTGCATTAACCCACAGCACTACACCAGGACTCCATTTTACTTATAGTACTATGTATAACTTTTTTAAAAATGGGAATTGAAGATAATAATAAAAGAACATAGTGAATTGTGCAGAAGGAAAAAAGCCAATTTTTTATTTCTATTCTATTTCTAAAAATATCTGTAATTCTGCTTCCGAATGTACTTTTCAAGAAACTTGCTTCTAACCTTATTTTTAAGTGCACTGTATCAGTTTGCATATGCATGCGAAATCTGGGCAATAAGGAAGACTGTAGAAGAATTGATGCTTTTGAGTTATGGTGTTGGAGGAGAATATTGAAAGTTCCATGGACTGTCAAAACAACCAATAGATCCATGTTGGAAGAAGTGCAGTCAGAGTGCTCCTTGGAGGCAAAGATGGCTAAACAAACTTCGTCTCTCATACTTTGGACATAGTGTCAGGAGGGACCAGTCGCTGGAGAATGATATCATGCTTGGTAAGATGGAGAGTCAGAGAAAAAGAAGAAGACCCCCAATGAGATGGATTGGCCAGGTGGCAGCATTGATGGACTCAAGTGTCGCAGCGGTAGTGAGGTTGGCCCAGGATCGGACATTGTTTTGTTCTGCTGTGCATGGGGTCGCTATGAGTCAGTACTGACTCAGTGGCACCTGACAACAACAACAAATATCAGTTTGGGAGGAGTTTGAATTGCTGTGTAGAGTTTAAAGTCTCTCTTGCTTTTGTTTGGTTTTGTTCTTTTCATGGCAGTTAAGTTGGTAATAATGGTACATTGCACCACTGGTTGTTTATGTGCCATAAAGTTAGTTCCAATTTATAGCAACCTTGTTTGTATAGGGTTTCCAAGCCAGTAAATCTTTACAAGAGCATAAAGACTCATCTTTTGTCCATGGAACAGCTGGTGGTTTCAAACTGCTGACCTTGAGGTTAGCATCCCAATTCGTAACCACTACGCTACCAGAGCTCTTTTTGCTTCAATTAGATATGTGGAATGCAGTAAGGGACTGCATCCTAGGATGTGTAACTTGGATTTGCTTCACTGATTCAATCTGAAAGACGATGGAAACGAACTTGAAGAGCTAGAGAATTCCAATTTTAATTTTTAAAATATGAATTATTGATCTTTTCTCCTCAAATACTCCTTTTTAAAAAAAATGTTTTATTATGAATTATGTGATAGGTTACATGGGAGAACATTAGCTTTACATTCATCCTATTGTATATCGTTTCAATGCCATAGTTACAATCCCCTCCATGCATCACCAACCAACCAAAGGGTATACACTGCATTATTTTACTGCAAGCCTTTTCCCCCGTCGTTAGCAGACTCTCATCTAATTCTCTTGATAGAACATTTAAATAGATCTTAGTAGAAGACTGTTCCCTGAAATGTTTATTCCTTAAATACCAAGTTATTGTCAAAATGCATAAAGTATTCGAAGATGACCTACACACCAGCACAGAATGATTATTTTAAAGATTAGCCTTGTATTAAATTCTGCATGGAGGCATCATCTCATCTGCACCTTAACCAACCTTAAGTATTTCATTTTCTCCTACAGAGCTCTGAAAAATTTACAGCTAAGTCACATATTTCAGTTAACAGTATTATGTGAATTCAAATGGCATTGGAGAGTTGCCCTGAGAAAAAGGCCTGTGGTGAAATGAAAAAAAATCCCTTTATGAATTTGACTTAGTTCATGTAATAATGGAATGTCACAAAAATTCCCTGGTCTGAAATAATCTGAAAACAGTCATTAAAAGCTTGACTTCTTAGTTTACAATTTTCCTTCTCATTTCAACTTTATTTTATCATAAGATTTTTGAGAAAGCTGAGACTTACTTGTTTATTAAAGTAAAAGTACTTAGATTGCACCTTTCAATCAAAGAACATCAATTAAGTAGCCTCTGTTTCCTTAGTTTTATATGATGATATATATATGTTATGTATCTTGGGTACCGTCTAGTTGTTCAGACTCGTATCACAACAGAAAACACTGCCAGGCCGTCTGCCATCTTGATGATGTATGGGGAATATTAATAGGAAAGCAGCAGATACTGACTGAACTCTCATAAGGAGGGGCTACAAAGAGAGGCCGAAGCAGTTCATTGGTAGAGTTCTTTCACCTTTTGTGTGAATGACCCAGGTTTGTTTCCTTGCAAATATATCTCAACCACAGCCTCCAGTCATCTACCAGTAAAGACTGGTGTGTTGCTATGATATGAATAAATTTCACTAGTGCTTCTAGATTAAGAGAAACTGGGAAGAAAGGACTGATGATTTACCGATGAAAACCTTATGAGTCACGATGGTTCAATCCCATTGTGCACAGGGTCACCATGATGGACTGACTCATAGATCGAAAATACTTATAGAGAGGCAAAGACATACTTCTACTGGGAAGTCATTCAAGGTTTTGTATCACATTTAGTCAAATAAGATGTTTGAATGGCACAAGCTCTAAATGCTTACTTATGTGTGGCTACTATGATATGGGGAGTCTTGGTGTGGTACTGTAGGATAAGCACACAACCGCAAGGTTGGTGATTCAAACTTACCAGTCACTCCTCGGAAACCCTGTAGAGGGTCCCTGTGGCTCAGAACTGACTTGGAGGCACTTAACAATAGCAACAACATTATGAAGTAGTTACTATTCAATGAAATTCAAGATGTATTTCACATGAACCTTTAAAGAACAGAAGAAAATAGAATATGAGAAATAACAAAATCATATTGTAAATTATACATTATACAATTTCATTTTTAGTCGTAGAAATCTAGAAAACATGGCAATGAAAAATCTAATATTCAGTTGTCAGAGATTATTACTATAAAGTCTTTTACATATTGATATTTTCCTGGATTAAGTATTTTACACATTTAGATCTTATAGGTATAAAAACAATAAGTATTGGATGTGCCTTATAAAGTTTTAAATATTGGAAGAGAATACAACCCAAATGAAAACTATATTGGTAAAAAATCAGGCTTTGTGGTTTCCCTGATTTGAATGTGACTTTCTTATGTATTTGAATATGAGCTTAATATTTGCCTAATTTAACATTAAACACTTATATTCTCATACTGATCTTGCTAGTGGCAGTGGTTCTTGTGCCTTTCTTATCATTTAACATATTTTTAATAAAACCTTTTCAACCTAGTTTACAAATAAATTACTGTATAGATTTTCATAATACATAATTTATTGTTATTCATTGTTGAATTTTGGTTCTCTCCCATTTTTGTACTGTATTAATGTAATTTTGCATGGTTCTTTTTTTATTATTCTGTGTCTTGCCTAAGGTCTATCTTTTTTATTTATTTTATAAATAATCAACTTTAGCTTTGTTAACATTTAGTTTTATTACTGATGCTAATTTCACTCATTTATACTCTTATTCTTAGTTTCTTTTTCCTAATTTGAGTTTATTTTTTGCTCTTTTCCATCTTCTTGAGTGGAATACTTAAATCTGTATTTAAACATTGTAGTTATTTCTTCAGTTTAAAGTCTGTTTAAAACTATACCTATATCTACATCTGTTTTATATTTTATCTCACATTTTGATACATAGTTTTAAAGATTATCATTTGCTATAAGTATTAGCTTTTTTTCTTATCATTTCCTTTCTTTCATTTAAAAGAAGAAAATAATGTTCATGTCAGCAACTTTGCCTAAGTGAGGATTTCTCAGTCACAAAATTATTAATAATTCTTTGATGTGGGGAGCTGGCTTGTGCATGGTTGGAGATGAGCAGTTTATACATCCTTTATGCACTGGAAGGCACACCTTTGGTCAAGTTAACCGAAATATCTCTTGACATTGCCAAATGTCTCCTGAGGACAAAATTGTCCTCTGTTGAGAACCACTGGCCTAAAATTACACAGTAATTTAGTAGCAGATTCTATATTAGAATCCAGATCTATTAAAAACATGGAAGTCAGTAATCTATTAATTTGTTATATACAGTTGCAATACTAAATACAATGTTACCTAAGACTTTGAAACCCAAGAATTGGATGTTATAATATGAACTTAAAGATTTCCATCATTTTATAAAAGCCAGTTTCTAATATGAACTAAATATGGATTTTTAATGACTTCAGATATTTCCAGATAATCATTTTCATGATCTGCATGGAATTTTTTCACCTTCCAGCTATATCTTTCTACACTATACTAAAACTAATTTCTCTGGGACCTTGGCATTATGTTGTTTGAATTTCATTATCTGTCTTTAAAACAAGAATGTTGCTTGTCAACAAACTACATAATATGGTAAGTGAAGTGGGTGTTAATGTTATAATGTACTGTGAATTCTGAGAACAAAGTGCTAAGTAAGCACTAATCACTGGTAGAAACTAATTAAACAGTTAGTTTCAATACCTGGTCTCAATTTCAATATCACAGACCTAAATGAAATAGTAAAGGCCTTTCACAGATAAAGTCAATGACTGTGGTACTGTCATTGTCTTAGGATCATTAGGCACTAAGTTTGAAAAAGTGAAAAACTCCCTAAAAAATGAAATGCTAGACATTCCTTTGGAATTCTGCATTTAGTTTATAATATAATGCATAGGTTATTGGAACAAATAACATTATTATAAGGTAATTGTAGAATGTGTATTTAACTGAAAATTTGGAAATTTACCTCAATTTAATGGTTTACAAAAATTAGATAATTGTTCCAAAACCAGATTTAAAATAGTTAAGTGTGAGAAAAAGTTTATATAAAACAGCTAAACTACTAGCATCCTTAAAATATTTTATGGTTTAAATTACTATGTTAGATAGTCTATCTTCAAGATGAGTATGCAAAAAAATTATTTATAAACTTTTGAAAACAAGGTTTAACAACAAATTTAATATGCACCTGTATTTAAGAATATTTGACCTACAACTATTTCTCAAGAATTATAAACTAAATACATGTTTATCAATTGCTTATGGAAATTTTTTACAATGAATACTGTTTGTCATATATTAATCTCATAATTTTGCAGGACATTTGCTTAAGAATTAAAAACTCTGAATTTGGACTTTGGGAACCTTTCCTTATCTGAGTTTTCCTCAAGGGCTTTCTGGCAACATTAAATGAAATAATATTCGAGTACAATGTTGTTGTTGATAAGTGCCATTGTGTTGGTTTTGACTCATAGCCACCCTATACAGGGTTTCCAAGGAGCGGTGGTTTCCAACCACCAACAACCTGATGATTCACACTAACCTTGAGGTAGAATGCTTATCCTACAGTGCCACACCAGGACTCGTATAGTAAATGGTAGATACTCATAAATGTTAATTACTATTGTTGTTATTATTTAAATGATGATAATCTAGAGAGAGAGAGAGAAACACAACAGAATACAATTGCCTTTAATTCAAAATAATATTTGCTAATTGTCATGAGTTTGGTATATATCCAGCATCTCCTTTCCAATGATTAGAGTAATTGTTTTGGCTTGCTTTCCCAGTCACAGTGCTTGTGAAGGGTGAGATAAGATGAACTGAGGAAAATACAGTTCATGGTAAAAGTAAATGTTTTCTGAGAACCCTACTTCTAGCCTGTGATGATATTTGCATAGAAAATATTAGACAATTCTTTGTTGAATAAGAATGGACTACTGAAAACATTTGTGATATAGAATTAATTTGTATATCTGGGCAGAGAAATATGTGTGGATACATACCCAAACACACACATATAGATAAATTTCTGTTGTTGAGTGCAATTAAGTGAGTTTAAACTCATCGTGACCCAGTATAGGTTCCTCAGAAACTATACAAAGAGTCACTATGAGTCAAAAACCAATTTAACAGCACTTAACTGGTATGACGTTGGGGGTTAATGTGCTGGACTGCAAAGTCAGTTTGAATCACAAGGTCAGCAGGTCAAGCCCTATGCAGGGCCACCATGGGTTGAAAGGGAGTTCTGGTGTGGCACTTGGGTTAATGCGCCCGACTGCAAAGCCATTTGAACTGCAATGTAAGCAGTTCAAGCTCACCAACTGCTCCTTGGAAACTCTATACAGAGTCAATAGGAGTGAGAACGAACTCGATGGCACATAACAACACACATACACACACACACACACATACATACATACATACATACATACATACATACATACATACATACAAACAACATTGTGTCAACTATACTACAAAGGGGAAAGTGGGCTAACTCCAATATTATCTGTATAGCAGGTATCAGCATGAATATAATACCAACCTGGAAACTAATTCACCTTTCTAGGCACTTCGTCTCTGACCCTAACCACCCAGAGTTAGATCAGGCTTTATCTCTGGCCACACTGAGCCAGCTATGTCTAGACACACAAGTTAGAAGGACTCTTTCTTCACCAATTGCCTATGCAGCTTTGCTCTATCACCCAGGTTTCACAAGTTAAGAGTTTGTCCTTACCACTACTTGAGCCTGCCTACTCTGAATTAGGCAGAACCTTGTCAGAGCCTCTTTGTTCCTCGTGAGAGCATTCATTTGCTATAATGGTTCTCAACCTGAGATTATTAAATATTCTTACAGTTAACTGCTTGTAATAACCAGAAAGAATACAACCAACCAGAGACGAAGTCAAGGTCCTACACTAGATTTTAGGTGTCTCCAGTACAAGCCACGCTCTTCCAATCATAACGTTCTATTTTCCCCAAAGTCTTAAAGCTCCCCAACCTCTTCATTGGAAGAAACAGTACTTTGAGAGTGATCTCTCTGTCTCCTTACTTGCTGCATTAATAAGACTTTGTTATCCTCATCCTACTGCTTTTGAGATCTTCTTAACGTGGTGATTGGTGACAGATCCATTTCCTGTAAATGGAACTAGGTTAAACTTAGGCCAGTAAGACATCTGCTCTCATGAAGATTGAGTCTCAGAAACCTTATGAGGCATTTCTACTGAGTACTAGAGGGTTGCTTTGAGGTAGAATCGACGTGGTGGCAGTCGGTTTGGTTCTCTAGATAGGTTGCTAGAGTGGGGCCTTCGTAGTATGTAGTGATATACACATGTTTAAGCATTGCCTGGTTGTGTAGAAAACAAGGACACCACGATTGCTCCAGAAATTCCAAGGGCTATATTCAGGAAACCCACATATATATGTATACATATAAAATGCCTTCATTGTAATAATATTCAATCTAAATAGGAAATTAACTGCATGCATAAGATGAAATGTTAAATGATATAAAGCAACCAAATTGCCATGAGAAAATCTTAACTCAGGTGACCTTCCAAACCAAATACCAAACCTACTGCCACCTAGTCAATTCCAACTCATAGGAACCTTATATAGGGTTTCTGAGACTGTAATCCTTAACAAGAGTAGATAGCCTTATCTTTCAGCCTAGGAGTAAATGGTGGGTTTGGGCTACCAACAGTGAGGTCAACAGCCCCATTTTTATTGCACTTTGCCACTGGATCTCCCAGGTGGCCCCAGGTGTGTCAAAGTACAGTTGTGCTCTGAGGATTCTCAATGGTGACTTTTTTATAAGTAGAATTCTAGGTCTTTCTTCTGAGGTGACTTTGGATGGACTCCAACCTCCAGCCATTTATTTAACATTTTTATATGTAAATTGTTTGTACAACTAGAAATACATACACTCTTTTTATGTCTCTCTATATGCATATGTATGTGTGTATGTGTATATATATACAGGTATACATTGTTTGCTTCCCACAGTACATTCTGTGAAATAGGACGTCATGTGATTTGGGTGATAATGCTAGAACAATATGAAGAACTTATCTTCTGTGTGGTCATCCTTCTTGCCTATGCTGCTGGAGATTCTTGCAAAGGCTGAAGAAACAGGCTACAGCAGTGGTGGCAAACGAAAGGGTGGGAGCTAAAGGACATAGAAAGGGTACGGAGCATGCCCCACCTAGTCCACTCTTCCACCCAACTGAGCAGCAAGGGCAGCTCAGCTCTGCCCCTAATTGGCTGCCCACCGGACAAAGTCAGAGCACCCAAGCCCAACACCAAGGTCTCTGCCGTGCCTGCCTATACATCCCACATGTGGTTCAATGCTGTAGGGATCCAGGTTTGGATTTGGTGGAAATAATAAACAAAAGAAGTGCTGCTTTACCTTAAAAAAAATAATAAATAAACATGTGAATACAGATGTATATGTTATAACGGACTTTACATTATATAAAACCTCAAGTTTGGCAGTTCAAAACCACCAGCCCCTCCTCAGAAACCT
>NW_006408736.1:4611719-4613752 GCF_000296735.1 Chrysochloris asiatica
TCAGGCTAATGCACTTGACTGCAAAGCTGGTTTGAACTGCAGTTCAACTCACTAGCCACGCCTCAGAAACCGTATATAGATAGGGTCACTGTGAATCGGAACTAACTCGATAGCACTTAACAACAGCAATAACATATATTACAGGAGTCTTGGTATAGTGCTGTAGTATAAGCACTGACTGCTAACTAACTACAAAGTCAGTGGTTCAAACCTAGGAGCCACTCCTCAGAAACCCTATGCTCCTCAGAAAACCTATACAGTTGCTGTGAATCAGAACTGATGTGGAAGCACTTAATAACATCCACAAATATATATATTACACACACGTATCTCATGTATAAGGAAATATATTTTTTGAAATAATTTAACCTAAAGCTATAAATGTATGACCAAACTTAATTTAAAAATTATTTTATAATATTAAAATGAAAATGAATAGATTTTTTTTTTAAACAAGTACGTTGAAAATGCTACTTTTGTTCTCATTTCAGTTGTTTGTAATTTATATTTTACTCCCATATTTAAATTTATGGCTAATGCAAGGTCAGATTAATTGCAAGGTCAGCGGTTCAATTTCACCAGCTGCTTCTTAGAAACCCTATACAGGGTTGCCATGAGTCAGAACTGATTCAAAAGCACTTAACAACAACAATAACAGCATCATATAAAGAGTGGCTAATCATTTGATTTGTTTCTAGAGTATCTACTGTATTCAGTTTCTTTAAAGACACGCTGAAGGAAAAGAAAAATAAGTAGTTTCTACTGCGTAGGAAATTATATGTTTATTAAGGATGTAAGGCACACATGCATTGTGGCAGTAGTATGCCATAATTGAAGCCATAAAAGTGAAAATTTTAGAATATGCTTTTGAGAGCTATTGAGTTTATCAGATTAGTATCAATTTGTTTAGATGGAAATGCATTGATTGCTAGTTAGCTTTGTATTTTCTAACTTGGAATCATAAAGTAATATATTTACAAGGGGATAGATTTTGTACATGTTTTACAATGAGTTAAATTAAAATGGCTGTATTAGTACTATAAACTAATTAATTAGTTTCCCAAATATATTTTTGGAGACATTGCCAAAAGTTGGTCTTTGTTCATGTTTGCCAATGATCTGTTAGTCATTTAAAAATTATATTTAGCAGAATTAGAAATGATGCAATCTCATGAAATTGTTTTTGTGTGATATAAGCCAAATAAGCATAGCATAGTTTGCCTTTAAAAACATATATTTATACCCATCAGTATGTTACTGGTGTGTCACTGTAGGATAAATCCTGGACTGCTAACTTCAAGGTCAATGGTTCAAACCCACAAGCCACACTTCAGATATCCTATAAAGAGTCTTTATGAGTCAGAAACAACAGGACAGCACCTAACTAACAGCAACAAAATGTCACTAAAGGAGCCCTGGTGGTACTGTGGATTAAGTGTTCAGCTGCTAACCACAGGATGGTTAGTCCAAAGTCACTAGCTGCTACACAAGAGAAAGATGATTCTGTTTCCATAAAGATTTACTGTGTCACTTGATAGGAGTCTGAATTGTCTCAGGGGCTGTGGGTTTTGGGTAGGTCACTGTGTTGTGTGAGGATAAGATAAAGTCTTTCTTTGTTTTGATTACTTTTTTCTCTCATATCAACCTCAAATAATGAAATGTTACAAAAAACGAAATTGTGAATCAGCATAATAGGAATATTTAGGTTATATTCCCATTTTGCTTTGCTCCATGTTTTTTATTCCCTCCATTTTGGCCACTGGGAGTATAAATAGAGCATGATCATTAGATGAGACCCTGTGTGCTTGTGTATGTGTGTGGTAAATAGTGGAATGATTATATCATCCTGACAAAAAGTTGAGTCTGCTCTTCACCTCAAGGTTGTCAAATAAAGGTGAGAGTAAAAATATGCTAATAAAATGCCTATGAAGCAACTAGATGCTGTGTCATCCTATTTATCTATATAGCTACAAATGTTGCATTTGAGAAACTTTATATAGCTGAAAAAAGTAAATATAGAACCTAATATTAGG
>NW_006408736.1:4615487-4616872 GCF_000296735.1 Chrysochloris asiatica
AATATTAGGCTAGACTGGTAATGTGTTTGCATTAATACAAAGGCTAAATAGTTGGCAATGCTAAAAAACTATTGGAAGAGCATGAAATAACAAAGGACCTTCTTTTGACATTTTTCATGTGGAACATCCTGGTAGTTTATACAATGTCTGTGATTTAATAAGAAATATTACATATTTTCGTTGGTATGACTCTTGGTGTTGTTATATTTAACACACCCAGCTGTTAGCTAAAAGGCCATGGTTGCAGTCCACCAGGTCCTCCTTGGATGAAAGATGTGGTAGTAAGTTTTCTTAAAGATTTGCATCTTGAACACTATGGGGCAATTCTACTCTGTTCTATAGTATTGTGTTATGAGTTGGCGTGGACTTGATGGTAGTGCATTTAGGTGTGGTTTTCTCCTTTGGTACAAAGCCAAATATGTGATGAGATTTTTCAGCCAAAGAAAAAAAGTAAATAAATAACTGGGATTTGAAATGTTGGCTATAATTTCCACTTTTGTGCGTATGCTGTTTGCCGTAAGATGAAGCGTTTCTTCTGTGTTCTTCCTTGCTGTTTGAAGAAAGATGAACTGCTTCTTTGTCTGTTACCTTCAGTATATCTTAATTCACCACAGCATTGACTAATTTGCCATCATTTCTGCAGGTTTCTGCCATTTATTAAGCCAGCTTTAAAGTTTAAGGCAATTTTAAGTGCTCTGTCAGGTTAATAGTAAAATGCCTCCATTAAAAATGTATCACCAATACTCAGCAGGAGTCTGTAACATCACCTGCTATAAAACCAGGTTGTGTAGATAAGAAACTCATCTTTTAAAAGACTAATTTAGAATCCATGACAAGCTGAACGTCTCTATATAAACAGACATCACTTCTTTGTGAATAGACATTTAGATTATCTAGTTTAAAATGAATTGGTTATTTCAGCTCCAGTATAGCAAATTTCTATCATTCTTGCTAACAAAATCCTGGGGAAATTAATATAATAGAGTCAGATAGTATTTCATTTCCACACAATAATTCTTTAAGATTTACATTAAGAACACTAAAAATGAATGTTTATGAAAATGGTTTAAATTAACAAAATTAATTTAATATTTAAGTTCTAACTACTGTTATAAAAGTTTAATTCAAATGGAGAATTCCATCTGGTTGGTTCAGAAATGACAGAATAGGTCTGACTTTAAATCCAGTACATACATCTTATTATGTTTTTTTTTTATTTGTTGTTAGGTGCCTTAGAGTTGCTTCTGACTCGTTATCAACCATGTTAAGACTTCTGAGGCTGTAAATACTTACAGGAGCAGAAAGACTCATTTTCCTTCTCTGGAGTGGCTGGTGGGTTTGAACTGCTGACCTTGTTGTTAGCAGTATAGTGTTTATTCTACAGT
>NW_006408736.1:4617807-4630599 GCF_000296735.1 Chrysochloris asiatica
TGTGTGTATACATATATATATATGTATATATATATATATACATTTGTGGAGAATATATATTTGTGGAGAAATGGGATTATAGATAATATTTTCAAGCAAGCTTTTTAAGAGCTTCATTATGTCTTTATGTGTGCATATTATTCATAAATTTTTCTCATGCACTTATCCATAAATAAGTATTCAAAGTACTATACCCAACAAATGACAAGTATTTGAGAAGGCTGGTCAAAGTCGTTAGTACAATTCATTCAAATATACAACAAATGTATAAGAAGAAAGTCAGTTTCACACTGTAAGCATTTCAAATACTCTATTTGATGTGACAAAAACTAATGATCATCTTCATAAGGTGAGGCTTTCTCAGGAGAGGAACCTGTCACACTTGACAGAATATGAAATACTAGGGATGCAAGTCAAAAAGCATGTATACTTGGGTTCTAGTTCATACATGGAATTGTTTGTTTAGAAAAAAAGTATGTTTAGACCTTTGAAAGATCAGTAGATGACTGAAAACAAGTTCTTTCAATAACATGGTTGTCTTGGTAGAGTAATGATTAGGAATTGAGCTGCTAGCCTCAAGGTCAGCTGTTCGAAACTTGCAGAAGTTCAGTGGCAGAAAGATGAGGCTTTCTGCTCTCAGAAAGAAGTACAGCCTCAGAAACCCTATACAGGTCATTGGAACTGACTCAATGGCACATCACCACCACCACCACAGTGTCATTAGAGTATCTCCAAAATAAGGTCCAATAAAAACTGTGGCTTTCAAGGGGAACAGCTGAGCCAGTTTGTCAGATTTCCTTAAAGAACACAGGCTCATTACCAAGGCTTACTATGAAGAAGTTTTAAGAAAATTGAAAAATGTATTTGAGGAAAAAGCCAGGAAATTTTCAACTAGGATTTTTTTCCCAACATCACATTGCACCTGCTCATTTTTCCAGGGAAGCAAGAACTGCCCTAGGGAATTTCATTGGAAAACCTTACCTCATTCACCCCTTCAGACCTTGTTTGTTGCCCAAACTCAAAGAATATTTAAAAGGAACACAATTTGAGTCCCTTGAAGTTTCAAAAACTTCCATTTTCACATAATGTAAATCAAAAAGTGAAGAATTCTTCTAGAAAGGTTAGAGACAAGGAAATACCATGTTCAGGGTGTGTAGACCTAGATAGAGAGGATATAACAAGAAACAATAGCTTCACATTTTGATATTTCTATTTAATAAAGGGAGTCCTGGTGTGGTGCTGTGGGTTAATGTGCCAGACTGCAAACCCATTTGAACTGCAAGGGCGGCGGTTCAAGCTCACCATCTGCTCCTCAGAAACCCTCTACAGGGTCGTTATGGGTCGGAACCGACTAGACGGCACTTCACAACAACAATTTAATCAAGGATGCTCTTATTTTTGTAGCAATACTTTTTGACTTACTCTCATACGTATTCAGTAGTACTTAGATATAGATATGTTGTTGTTAGGTGCTGTTGAGTAAGTTTTGACCCATAGTGACGCTGGTACAATAGAATGAAACAACACCTGGCCCTGCACCATCTTCACAATTGCTGGTTCACAAATGCTGCCCATTACTGTTCCAGACTCTTTTGTTGGGATTCTTCCCCTTTTTCGCTGTCCCTCCACTTTAACAAGCATGATGCCCTTCCTTCCTGAAAATATTTCAGAAGCATGATAGACAAACTCTGGTCCTTTTGACTTCCAAGGGGCTTTCTAGTTCTACTTCGTCCAACACAGATTTGTTTGCTCTTCTTACAGTCCATGGTATTATTAATATTTTTCTAAACACCATAACTCAAATTCATTAATTCTTTTACAGTCTTCCTTATTCATTGTTTAACTTTCACACGCATATAAGGCTATTGAAAATACTTTGGCTTGGATCAGGCACACGTTAGTTCTCAAACTGACATCTTTGCTCGTAAACACGTTAAAGAGGTCTTGTGCAGCAGATGCCTTATAAAATAAGTCATTTTATTTCTTGCCTACTGCTTCCATTAATGTTGATGGTTGCTGTTGTTGTTAGGTGCTGTAGAGTCTATTCTG
Source organism: Chrysochloris asiatica (assembly GCF_000296735.1). Lineage (NCBI taxonomy): Eukaryota > Metazoa > Chordata > Mammalia > Afrosoricida > Chrysochloridae > Chrysochloris > Chrysochloris asiatica. The sequence goes on from NW_006408736.1 coordinate 4,619,857, forward strand.
ACCCATAGCTCCTTCTCTAAGGAGCGAGTGGTGAGTTGGTGAGTGACTGGTGAACTTGATAGTAAATGCAAGCAAAATGAAGTCTTTGACAACTTTGATCTTTTTTTTCCATTTATCATGATATTGTATATTGGTGCAGTGGTGAGGATTTTTGCTTTCTTAACATTGAGGTGTTAGGTATAAATCATATCATTTTTTAATAGTAAATAAGGTACTCTATTATGAAACAATGGAAAATATTAAGTACTTTTACATACAATTTGGATTATAGTAAATAAAAGGAAAACAATAACATTAACAGAACTCATTCTTTATCTGTCATAATTAATTTTTACATAGAGAATCTCATTTAAAACGTACAGCTATTCTTACAGATAGGCATTGCTGTTGTTTAATTTTATAGATGATGCATGTTAGGTTTAGAATTTTATTGCCATGCTAAAGGTCATATAATTAAGAAATGGCAGAATCAGAATTTGAAAGCACTGCTAACCACCAAGCAGTAGGTTAGCCACCATTTATCATCATCATCATAACTACTGGTATATAGATGAAAACACTATAGTTTTCCAATAGAAATTATGCTAGTTCTTCAAGTCCTATTCTGTATTACTTCTCCTAGATTTGTGCTTGTCTTACTTGTTTATAAGTATCATTGAGTTCACTATTCTATAAAGTTTTGAAGCCCTGTTCATATATAAAGAAAATAAAGACAGAAGAAAGGAAGGAAATACAAAGATTCAAAGAACAAAGAAATAAAATAAGGACAGTGGTTTTATTCCTCCAGGCAGTATAAGAGGATTCTCAGAACATTTCTTTATTGTATTCTTATTATTCAAAAAAAGAAAAAAAAATTCAAGGTATGATTTCCTAAAGCTCTTAACGATACAAGATGTCCAATGTATTAGTCACTTTGTCTTGCAAGAGCATTTCTTGCTTCTTATATTGTCTTCCCAATGTTCTCTTGGCAATAACACTTTGATGTACTATTCATCATTTCCATTTGTAGAAGTAACTACATTCCTGCTCAGCTATCACACTGCTTCCAGTACAATATGTTTCAGTAATAAATATAGTGTATGCTTTAAGTGAAAGTATACATTTTTCAAATACATAAGTCCCTGGCATGTTTCTAGAGGGCATGACAGAATATTTATGTTATTGTTTAATGGCTACACTCACTTCTTTCTAGGAGCAATTTTTGATGAATCTGCCAAAAAGGATGATGAGGTGTTTCGCACAGCAGTTGGTGACCTCAACCAGAATGAGGAGATCTTACAGACTGAGAAAATCACGTTTTCAGTGACATTTGTTGATGGGAACAACCCCTTTCAAGCAGTTCAGGAAGGTAAGTCCCATCAGGCCTGCACTTTCTGCATTCATCTGTTTTGGTTCTACTGAAATGCAGATTAAATCAGATTTGTAAAAGCCCTTAAGCATGAACATCTTTTGTGTGTGCGCATATTTTCTGATAATTAGTTGTTGTTTTTTTTGAGAGTGCCGTTTTAAAAATATTAATCACATATTCTACTCCTTGCTGGGCAATGTGGAAAGTTATCGTTTTGATTGAGATGTAATACGAAAATGCCCACAAATATTTGCAATGAAAAGCTTTGCAACATTTTGATAACCTCATTGAAAATGAAATTTTCCTAAATGTGTGAATGTTTACCAGGTTTTTTATTTTGAGCTGCTTTGAGATAACTGTCACCTTGAGTATTGTTACATCTTGCTATGACATTTCCAGTGTATTCATGACAAATGTATTGTTGCAAAGAAAATCTCTAGACACTATATACAAATCAAAGATTTTGTACTGGAAACCTAACATACCAACCTAAACTATATACTTTTTACTATGTGTCGAATTTTAAACTACTTAACTGTATTTTGTCTGCATAGTTGAATGAACTGACATATTACATACAAGATACAAAAAGATACAAGGACAAGTTATTTTAAATTTATTTGGCTACAATATCCATTCTTCTAAATGCAGGTTTTGATTGAAAAAGCTTAGACTAATAATATTCTATTTTTGATGCTATTGATTTAATATTTAGCTCTGTGATTGGTAAAGCATTCATTAATTATGAAATTATTGTTGTCTGTCTTTTTCATATTTTATTGAACTAATGTGCTTAGATTATGCATAACAAGTATACATTTATTTAGTCAGATAAAATGATGGTGTCTTTAAAGTTTTAGAGAGGATCAGGCTGAAGAAAAGGCAGGTGTAATGTTCAATGTAGTCAAGTTTGGCAGTAATATTTTTAAAACACAACTATTGTAGAGGTATGGGAAATAGACATAAATGTCTGAAAATTTTGTCATTTTCATCTCCTGTTTTATCTGCAAAGAGAGAGGTAACCATTGTTAGAACATGGTTTTTACTAGTACCACTGGCTACTCTTGAAATTTAGTTAGCTACTCTTGAAACTTACATATGCTGTCAATTAAAGAACTGATATAATGATTTTTGGTGTACATACAGTATTATACTTTCTATTAATTTGAAGAGTGAAAAGAAAGGTTTTTGTGAAATGAACAGAGCGGTTTTATATCTTTTTAAAAAGAATGTTTATAATAATATTATGACATTTTTATTTTTAATTCTTTATAATAATATGGTGACATTTTTATTTTTAATTGGTAAAGAACAATGGAAATATTCAGTTGGAGAAAAGTATCGTAATATTGACATTTCAACAACAGAATGATAGCAGGAATTTGGGGCTTTAAATAATTATTATATTGGTACATTTTCCACAGAATTATTTATTTTTTTAAAAAAAGTTAGAATTCAGCAAAGAATCAGTCAAATAATAATAAAATTTTATTTGCAGTTGATAACATTTCAAAAAATTTATATGTTAGGTCGATAAAAGTATAATGGTATAATGCCAATATGATAGACTATCAGAAGTAACTTTTGCTTTTCCACTTAACGCTCAGTTTTAATCATGTGTATGCTTTATGAGGACTAGAATGAGATTGGGTGAAAAAATAAAGATGATCTGTCTTGTTATGGGAGCAGAAAGCCTCATCTTTCTCATGTGGAACAGCTGGTAATTTTAAAACTGATGACCTTGAGGTTAGCAGCCTGAACTTATAACCACAAGGATAAGTAGTTCAATGACATAATTAATACTAGGTTGAGCTTCTACAAATTTTATGATTTGATCTCCTCAGTTTTTATTTCTTTGAATTTGAAAGTCAAGAGTTGGCCAAATGGCACTGTCACACATGTTGCTATTTGGTTATAGTAATGAATGATAATTCATTATGTAGTGAATACTAATCAAGGAGCTCTGGTAGCATAGTGGTTACGAATAAGGCTGCTTACCTCAAGGTCGGCAGTTCGAAACTGCCAGCAGTTCTGCGGGAGAAAGATGAGGCGTTCTGCCCTTGTAAAGATTTACAGCCTCGGAAACCCTGTGCAGGGTCACTATGAGTTGGAACCAACTACACGGTACTTAACAACAACAACAATGAATGATAATAGCAATTAGTCCAAGAATATAGAATGAAACATTAATCCAGAGTCTTCACTTTATTCACTGTTAATAATTTTCTTTAAAAAAACAAGTTTAAGAGTACCTGATTTATTTTCTTAAAATAAATTTAAATATATATTCACCTGCTCTTTCTGTTGTCATGAGTAAAGAGATCTTACAGACTAACAGCTTATTTGATGCATTAATAGTAATAGACTACTGGTACTATTAAAATACTCCTTTGAAGTTTTGAAGGCAGTAATTAAGAATTCTTTACAAGGTAATTCTCTAATTGAAGGTATCTCAGTTAAATAGCACAAAGACAATAGTCCTCTCTCTAGAAATATGTGACAGTACTTGATCATCTTTCTCATTATCTTGTAACATCAATCTCAAAACTTTTAGACAAATGAACCATAGGGGAAAAAAATTCTGTCTTCACAAAAGTAATCAGGAATAAATCACTGGTATTTTTTCCATTCTTTTGAATATGTTTTTTGATGATCCATTGTATTTCGTCTTTCATCTGTTGAGTTGCAGGACATGTGTTCATGGCAAAGAATTTTTCATATCTAACTCATAAAATTTTTCAGCAATGTATTTTTTCTTTGTAGGCTATTTTAGTAGCTAGGATATACTTTTCCTTTTTAAAGGAAATATGAAATACACACAGATGGTATTTTAAAAATGTAGAGATGTAGAGAATGATGTTGCTGTTATTGAGTACCATGGAGTCAGTTCGTACTCAACCCTGTATAGAGTTTCCGAGGAGCTCCTGGTGAATTTCAACCATCGACCTTGTGTTTGGTATTCAGAAGTGGAAATTTTTATAAATTAACTTGTATGCTTTCACTCTCTAGATAAAGTAGCTGAGATCCAGAGAGGTTAAGTAATTCTTCTAAGTTCTACTAATGTCGTGTGTGTTGTTGTTAGTGTTGTTGCATCAGTTCTGTCTGACTCATAGTGACCCTGACTAGGGTGTCAGAGGAGCAGCTGATGGGTTTCAACAGCCGACATGAGGTTAGCAGTCCAGTGTCACACCCTGTGTAGTAAAGAAAAAACCAACCCGTACACCACAAGATTAATATTATTCTTGTTATATCTGTAAACCTTACTTTGAACTTTTAAGTTTCAGATGATGCCATTGACTTATATAGAGGGTTAGTGAATGAGAAGACCATGTATATTATTCAGTTCATGTGTGTTGGATAGTATAGAATACTAGAAAAACTTCAATCTAGATAATAGTACCATTGAAATTAAATAAATCACTCTAATGCATTTAGCCTTGATTTTCTGCATCTGTGGAAAACTGAAGTAATTAAAATATGTAAGGTAGGTTTTTATGGTTAGTTCCATCTCTATGGTTTCACAGCTTCTTAAAACAATGTTTAGAGTTAGTATAGTAAAGGAATTTAGAAATTACTATTTTTAGTTTCTCTGCAGAGAACATGTCACATTACTGATATCTCATCCTAATATTTTTACTGCTGGCTTTAAAATAAATTTAAAAGGTATCTGATACCTTTCTTTGTTTTTCTACCTTATTGAAATATTGACCACAACCCAAAGAACTTATCAGTATCATCAAAATCCACTGAATGTCCTATACTGGTGCTCTGGTTCAGTTGACCTGGAATGTAGGAAATGCTATGCTAGATTTCTCTCTTTACTACTGTTGTATAAATTCATTCTTCAGTGACATCTATGTACTGGGCATAACATAGATGCACCCATAAATTTTCTGGGTGAAAAATTACTGCTGTGTCTACTGATATAAATATTTATTGTTGATACCATTTGTTGCTATTAAATGCCATGAAGTTGGTTCTGATGTATAGCCACCCTATATAAGGTTTCTGAGGAGCTGTTGGTGAGTTTGAACCACCAACTTTACATTCCAAACCAATCTTGCAGTCCAAGGTTGGTGGTTCAAACTCACCAGCCCCTCCTTGGAAACATTATACAGGATCACTGTAAGTCAGAAGTGATTTAACAGCACTTAACAACTGAAGCAAAGTAAGGGTAGTGCATTTGTAAAAAAGTTTCACAATAGAATGTGATTCAGAAATATCAATACAGTTTGCATGCATAATTTGCAAATGCATAAATTTATCAGGAAGGAAACAAAATACCCATGCATTACTTTTGAATGTCATAACTCAGCAAAAATAGTTACCGATAATTGCTGTTATTAGAAAAATTATAAAAATGAAATGCATAATGATAAACAGTATAAGGACAGAAGGGTCACAAAGGATTCAATTAGAATGAAATAGAGTAAGTATCATAATTAGTCCATTTTCTGTCATATTGCAAACCATTATAAACAACATATGGACTCCTGGTGTGGTGCTGTAGGATCAGCATTGGACAGCTACCACAAGGTTAGGAAAACGTCCTGTGCTTTTAAAGTATGAAAATTGGATCAATATAGCTAAATAAGATACCAAAACAAATCCCTCCTAATGACAGACAGTAGAGTTAAGCATTTTAAATTTGGAAATATAAACATAAAATAAAGGATGTTTTTAATGTTAATTGCTGTCAGAGATAAGACTGCTCATTTTTCAAGTTTCAGCTTAGTCTAACTTATGCTTGCTGTTGTTGTTAAATGCCCTCAAGTCAGTTCCAAATCATAGAGATCCTATATAGGGTTTCTGAGGTGGGTTTGCACTGCTAACCTTGGGGTTCCAACTTACCTTTCGGGCCAGTGCTTATCCTACAGGACCACACCAGGACTTTAGCTTATGATTACTTATTTCCAAACCTAAACATGTATAGTGATAGTTCTTACAAAGCTTTGTAAAATGTAGACATCTCATTGCACTACATTGACAGTTTCAATTGGTTTTGTCTCATCATTTTCAAAATAAAATGATTGTGTGTGAATTATTCTCGTAAAACACTGAGAGTGCTTCCTTTATCATTTATGAAATAAGTCTCATTTCTTTATGGTTGGTTGGTTGGTTATGTGCCATGGAGTTGGTTCTGACTCATAGCAACCCTGTACAGGGTTTCTGAGGCTGTAAATCATTACGGAAGCAGAAAGCCTCATCTTTTTCCCATGGGATAGCTGATAGTTTCGAACTCTTGACCTTGTATGTTGTTGACCTTGTATATCTCAGCCCAATTCGTAACCACTACGTTACCAGAGCTCCTTACACATAAGCATTTCATATGTAGCAATCAGAAATTATATGAAGTCTAACACCTCACCACTCAATGAAATTATTCTGTTGCCATAGCCTAAATCTTGTTCAAAGAGGATGCAAATGTAACTGAAAGATTTATGTGGCCACACTATTTGATATTTTATTCCAGGTCTTACTCTCATCATTTTTATCCCTTTGGCACTTTAGGAAGAACACTGGTCTCTGAACCACGAGGTTGGCAAATAGTATACAGGGTTACTATGTGTCAGAAGTGATTTGATGGCACTTAACAAAACAATAACAGTCTAATAGGAAGTTCTGATGTGGTGCTATAGGTAAGCACTGGATTGCTAACCACAAGGTCAGCGGTTCAAATCTACCAGCCATTCCTCAGAAATCTTATACAGGATGGCTATGAATGGAACCAACTCAATAACAATGAACAACACAACAAAAGACTTTATTAGGGAGTCCTGGTGTGGCATTGTGGGATAAGCGCTGGGCTGCTAACCGCATAGTTAGTTGTGCAAACCCACCAGCTGTAAGTTGGAAACCCTATGCAAGGTTGCTATAAGTGGAACTAACTGCATGGTAGTTAACAAGACTTTAGTAGGAGTCCTGGTGTGGTACTGTAGCATGAGCACTGGATAGTTAACCACAAGGTTGGCAGTTCAAACCCATCAGCCTCTCCTCAGATACATTGTGAGTTGGAAGCGACTTGAAGGCATTTAACAACAACTAAAGGCTTGAATGTAGTCCTGGTGTGGTGCTGAGGGCTAATGCATCAGACTGCAAAGTCATCTGAACTGCAAGGTTGGTGGTTTAAGCTCACCAGCGGCCCATTGGAAACCCTATACAGGGTCACTATGGGCCAGAACCAACTCAATGGCACTTAACAACAACAACAAAGGTTTGAATGGGATATTTCACTGTGTTTAAAAGCTGCTGATAGTTAACGTTCTTAGATGGGATTCTCCCCTTTACATAGTATAGGAATACATTGATGTCCTTCATCAGCCTGTGCTGTGTTTTCCCAACCACATCTTGATAAATCCAGTTTCTTTCTGGAGTTTCCTCACAACAGACAATATTCTAGAGGTTCATAATTTGAGATAAGTTTGCTGTTGTTAAGTGCCATCAAGTTGGTTCTGACCCATAGCAACCCTGTACAGGGTTTCCAAGGAGCGGCTAGTGAGCTTGAACTACTGACCTTGCAGTTCAAATGACTGCAGTCTGACGCATTAGCCCACAGTGCCACACCATGACTCCTACTAAAGTCTTGGTAAGTGCCATCCAGTCAGTTCTGACACATAGCAAGCTTGTATAGGGATAATTCTCCTCAGTGACTCATTTGTTTATTTATTTATTCCTTGTATTCCCTCTCAGTAGCCATCTCCATATTCAGAGCTATACAGTGAATCCCAGTCTCCATCCTAAAGGCTCTGTGCAACCCATTCATGTCTACATGTGAGAGTTGGTGGAAGGGATAAGTCCTACAGCTGATCTCCCATCCCCGAATACCCATGGGGCAGGAGTGATACTATCTGTCTATGAAATGATTGAATCATCTGCTTCCCTCAACGAGTCTGAAATATTAGCTTTGTCAACTCCCCAGAAATTTTCTGCCAAGTCCTGGCTCACTTTCCCTCCTTTCTTACCCATAAATTGTGAAATCAGAATTTGCCTAACATGTGATCTTTAACCCATCATCATTAGGAACAACACCAGCATATGCTAGGCTCTTGTAAACATTTCACACTAATCCAATCCACTGAAGATTTAAATGTTAAGAGGAATTATAATAATATATATTTGGATTCTGGTAGTGCTCAGTCAAATTAGTCTCTTCATTAGTAGTTAAATTTTGTCCTTGCTGTTACACGTATAACAGGAGGTTTTAATTGTGTTAATAACAGAAAGGGACAAGACATTCTAGCATTTTAAATGTTTGCTTTGGAAATGGGAGGTAATTTCCTTTCTTTTCTCTCACTGTTTTTTTTTTTTTCTTAACATAATGCTAATGAAGATACAAATTGAATCATTGTTTTTTTCTTTTTCCTGTGATTTACTTTTGTATTCTTGTATTTGTAAGCTTTACCCTTTATCTCACTCAGTACCACACTCTTAAAGTCACAGGTGGCTAATTCTTTGAATAGATTGAAATTCATGTTTATAGATCTCTGTGTTGTAATTTTAGAGCTTTGCTGCTTTCAGGCCTTTAACCTCACTATCTTTAACCTCAAACCCTCAAATCTGATGGACGTGAGTTGTATACTGTTGTTTCAGTTACCTTATAAAATATACCTTTTAGTACTATGTGTCTCTGGATCTTGTTTTATTCAGAAGACTTTTTAGCAGTTTTCTACGATAAGTAAAAATTTCCTCTTTTTGTGTCATTGAAATGTTCTTCCTACCAATTTCTTTGCTCATAATATTAACATACCAGATTTTCTCTTCTCTTTCTGCTCCTATAGATACAGTCCATGATTGTTGTTGTTAAGTGCCGTCCAGTCGGTTCTGATCCATAGCTACCCTGTACAGGGTTTCCGAAGCTGTAAATCTTTACAGGAGCAGAAAGTCTCATCTTTCTCCCATGGAGCGGCTGGTAGTTTCAAACTGCTAACCTTAAGGTTTGCAGCCCGATTTGTAACCACTACGCTACCAGAGGTCCTACAGTCCGTGATTATGACCACATACTTCAGTTTTCAGTAGATCTTTTATGATACAGACTTGGTAAAAAAATAAAATAAATAAATAATCACTTAAATGTCTTAAAGTAACTTGGAATATATGCTTTATTACGTTAAAATTCACACTAACCTATGTTCACTGTTGTAATGAGTCTATTGTATAGTCATAAAAATATTTTAACTTCATATTGACAATTAAAGATGACTTTACTATATTCTGAAGTTCTGAATTATTGGAAGTGTTTTATACTTAAAACCTGATATTCATGTTTTCAAATGATTCAATTTATTTGCTCAATTTTTAACTAAGAATAACCTGACTTTTTATTTTAACATTTAAAACTATTTTTGATATCCTCGGAAAATCTTGTTAAGTTTATGGGAACCATAGGATGCATTCTCTTTCAGTACTCACAGAACATTTTGTTGAATTATCTTGTAATTTCCAGAAGAATTACCACTGAAACATTCACTTTTAAAAGGAACACACACAATGTTAATGTGCAATAGGAAATTGCATATTCTGGGAAATGAAAATAAATCAGCAAGTACTTGTTGGGTGCCTGCAAATGTTCTGCCTTGAGCTAATTACTCCCCACAGTATTGTGTTGCCCAATGCCCTGGAGTCTTACATGGGTAATCTGGCCTTTTTTTATTCTCTTGTGTCACATCTTGACCTATATGTGCATTTCTTTGTTTTGCCTGCCCGTGAAAAATCTCTTTTAAACTCCCCATTCAGCCCCCTCTTAATCTTTGATTCTCAATAATGTACTGTACAGACTCTGGGTTTCTACATTGGGCTCATTATATTACAGTCATAAGTGTAATTCTATTCATCTTGAAAGATGTCCCTTATTGGTTGTTCAAATCCACTCAGCTGTGCCTTGAAAGAAGTAAAGTCTGGTGATTTGGTTCTGATAAATCACAGCCTTGAAAACCCTATTGTGTGCAGTTGCACTCCGCAAACATGAGGTTGCTGTGAGTTCAAATCAACTCTATGGCAACTAACAATAAAAACAACAACATGGAAAAACAAAGGAAATGAATACATGGGACATAGAGTTAGATAAACCTGCCTTTTATGAATTGTACTCTCTCTCTCTTATTATTTGTTTGCCCTTGGGCCATTTACCTGCCTCTGAAATTCAAGTTTCTTTTGCTTTTTATGTGCTAACTGGAGATAAATACAAACCTATGGAGTTACCATGATTATCTGACAATTGTATGATGACATGGTATTGTAATGATGGCAGATGCCTTTACTAATCTAAATTCCCTTTAATGAATGTGGAATACATGATGGTTTAGCATGGTTTCATGTTGCTGTTGTTGTTATGTACTGTGGAGTCGGTTCCGACCCATAGCGACCCTGTACAGGGTTTCCGAAGCTGTAAATCTTTA
>NW_006408736.1:4630965-4633394 GCF_000296735.1 Chrysochloris asiatica
CAGCTGGTAGTTTCGAACTGCTGACCTTGCAGTTCGCAGCCCGATTCGTAACCACTACGCTAATATTAGAGAAACTAAAAGCTTTTGATTGTTTTCTCCTTTCCTGAGCTAGTCCTTAGAGTCAGTGCAGAAAGATGTGAATTATACTTGTAGTGTAATTTATTTGGTAAGTAAAATAATACTGCAACATGTGTATTTAGGATTGGGAGCATTTAAAATACCTTGTTACCATTTCTGGGAAGTAAAGAAAGCCTGTGGAGACCAAATTAAAGCTTTCCAATGATTTGTGTAGGCTTAATACAATCAGTGAAGTAAATAAGGCACTGAGTCATAACTAAATGGTATTCAGTTGTCCACAGGCAAAATGTTGTAGACACAGTGATATATGTGAAGGTCGAATATAATGATGAATTCAGGGAAAGTTTTATGCTTTTAGAGATGCATCATCCCTGATATTTTGAATTTGTTTTTGATATGATTATTTAAAAGGCTATCTTTCTAAGGTTTGCACATTTTTATTCAAACTATAGCTAGATAAATATTAACTATAAGGATTTAGTCATGAGTTCCTTTGGATTTCCAGTCAGGTCCTCCTTCAAAAGCACATAATATGTTGCTATTTTCTCAGGAACTTATGCTTCATTTAAGAAAATATTTGCTTTTTGGTCATTGATAGACTAATGTATTATGATGGTGGAGATGGGCTAAGATCATCTGTAAGCTATATTTTCAAATGTGAAAGCTTTCAAATATCTACTACAAATGAAAATGCATTCAAAAATGGAAAATAAACATATTTTCTTAAAACATTTTTTCAGGGGAACAATGAAGGTGTTAGAGTCCTGGTGTGGCACTGTGGGTTAATGCACTGGACTGCAAAGTCAGTTTGAGCCACCAGGTCTGTGATTCAAGCTCACCAGCCGCTCCTCGGAAACCCTAAATAGGGTCCCATAGGTCAGAACTGACTTGATGGCACTTAACAACAACAACAACAATGAAGGGGTTATAAATATCAAAGGCATAAACAATCCTTGTACAGATAATCATTTGTGATAGAATGATTTTGAATAATCTTTTTTTTTTTTTTTCTGTCCTTCTGAATTTAGGAGGACATTAGAGTCAAACAGAATGTTATGAAGTGACTTTGTGTTCTCATATGTAGTATCACATTCAACGAAGGTCTAGGGGACACAGGTGAAAGAAGGTTAAAAGGGATAAGAAAAGGATACCTTCTTATTGGCTACAGTACAAGAAACTGATATATCAAACTAATTCTACCTGTTCTCAACTGCTATTCTTATTCTGTTAAATGTTTTATTCAACAAGATTCTTCATTTACAATATGTACTTTCATGTTTTGTTTTCTTTTTTTTTTCTGTTTTGAAACTTTAAGTATTGTGACCCAATTAAAAGATAAAATGTTGTTTTTATTATATGTATACATATACATATAAAATGAGGCAAATGATTACATACTGGATTACTAGAAGAAGGACTGGTGAGTTGAATGCAACTAGAGGTGCATAGGAAGACAGGCTGGAAATGTGCATTCAAAAGGTTATATCCTACAAAACCCTATGAAGCATTTTTTCTGCTGCAACAACATCTCTGTATCAGGAGTCCTGGTGTAGCACTGTAAGATAAGCTCTGGACCTAAGTTCATTTTCACTACAAGGTCGGCGGTTCAAATTCACTAGCTTCTCCTTGGAATCCATATACAGAGTCCATATGATCTGGAACCAATTCCATGGCACCAGCACAACCATTTCTGTATATCTCTAACTATCTATCTATCTAGGAGGCAGTGTCACAAAGTTTGTGGGAAAATGGAATCAAAAGATAATGATCATTTTGAAGCACATATATAGCTATGCTCTGTATGTACTGCATATGAATAGATATATACATGTCTATGTGTATATACATACATGCATACATACATATACATAAATCTACACACACACACACATAGGAGACCTGGTGTGGTGCTGCGGGCTAATGTGTCAGACTGCCAAGTCATTTGCACTGCAAGATTGGTGGTTCAAGCTCACCAGCTGCTCCTTGGAAACCCTATACAGGGTGGATATGGGTTGGGTTGGAATCAACTCAAGGCATTTAACAACAACAACATGCGTGCACACACACACGCACACACACACACATACAGAGAGAGAGCAGCTCTGGTAACATAGTGTTAAAGGTATTACATGAGGTCAGCGATTGGAAACTATCAGTTGTTCCATGGGAGAAAGATGAGGCTTTCTGCTTCCATAAAGATTTACAGCCTAGGAAACCCTATGCAGGGTCATGTTGAGTCAGAACTGAGTCCATACAACACCACCACCACCACCATATATATGTGTGTGTGTGTGTGTTGTGTGTGTGTTGGTGGTGATAGTAGTTGTTGTTGTTAAGTGCCATCAATTTGG
>NW_006408736.1:4633549-4647339 GCF_000296735.1 Chrysochloris asiatica
TATATGATGTTGTCATTGTTATTAAGTGCCTTAGAGTCATTTTTTACTCATAGCGGCCCCTATATAGAGTTTCCAATGAGTGGCTGGTGAGTTTGAATTGCTGCCCTTGCAGTTCAAACAGGCCTTTCAGACCAGTGCATTATTCTGCAGTGCAACACGATGACTCCAAATATATATGGCACTGCAGGATAAGCACTGAACTGCTAGCTGAAACGTTATTTAATTTTCTTTTGGGGGGTCATCTTACAATTTTGACTATACTTTTCACGAAGTAATTTTTAAAACACACAAACACACACTCAGAACTATTTATTATGTTTGCTAAAATTGAAAATGGCAGAATTGTTACAAAATCAGCATCATTAAACCCACTATGCATTGTTGACAGAACTCCATGAGATCACAGAATAAAGTACTGCATTATACTTAATAAAGTACTCCTTGGAAACTGCTTAATTTTAAATGTGGAAAGGAAGACTAGCCATCACCAAGAACAGTTTTATTGTTTTAAAAAGAATTATAGTTGTCCACTTATTTGTGCTGTCAAGTGCCACTTTCTATGATTTGGAATTTATATAGATACATAAAATAGACTTAATCCAAGCATCCATGCAAATTATTGTCTAGTGGAGCACATTTGCACAAAGAGCTAAACAAGTTGATACATACTGGTTGTTGATTTGTTTGCTTTTTTGAATGGGTGATTATGGAAGATGCAAAAAAGTAACAGATCAGAATTTGAGACTGAGTAGGCACTTAACAACATCAACAGTGTCCAGCTATGAAGGTAGGTAACTTAAGGCAAAGGAATTGCATATGAGAAACTCTGGAGATATTGACTTACTGTATTTCAGATAGTTGATTATCCTTTGAATACCTCAATTTTTATTCTGTTGTTTGATGAATGTTCATTTTCATCATCAAAATCATTGTTTTAAGATAAGAGTATTTACTCATAACTTTGTTATACAAATCTGCTTAAGTCTTTCTTTTTTGAAGTGGAAAATGCCCCACATGCAAGTTTGGTGGTCTTGTTGATCTCACTAATATCCAGGTCATGAAAACTTCATTTATGGAATTGAATTTTAATATTATGTCTCTGTAATTTTGATTATAAATATAGTTAAGGAAGCATGGGTGCTTTTCATATAAGCACTCATCTTCCCTGGAAAACAAAATGAAGCAAAACCAAGACAAAAAAAAAAAAACTTCAGTCAATTTTTGATATGCAAAGATATATTATTTTATAGCTCTAAGGAAGAAATTTAATTTTGTGGCTTCCATATTTGCAATTTGCTACCTGTGGCAAAGAAGTCTTATTTGAAAAACTCAGTAATAATTAATGGCATTATTTATTTATAACTTATTATATTACATAAACTGTTAAAAAAGTCATTTATTGTCTTTCCACTTAATCTTTATATTGCTTTATAAGCTATGAGATAGTTTCTATTCTTATTGCCATGTACACATGCAGAAACTAAGCTAGTTTAGGGACAGCTTGCCACATTTGCATCTATTACAACATTAATTAGAAAACTAGTTTTCTGTTTAAATTGGATTAGTTGGAGTGAGGAGAATCAGGTCAAGGCATGCATTTCTGCCTCCTGTGCAATGTAGCTTGGATTGGCTATGTACCCCAAAGAGAAGACAAGCTTTTCTTGAGGCCATCTCTTCTCAGCATTCTTTCCTGAATACCACTAACTCCTGTTTATCCTTGAAGCCTAAAACTGATTAAAGCTTACCTGCTATTAGCTCTGGGTTTCTACTCACTTATACCCCACCCACAACTTTGTAATATATCTTTTCGAAAAGAAATGATCCTATTTTGAGGGTGTCATTGTTTCCACTGTGATCTTAAGTGATACCATTTTGAACCTAAAGTAGTGGTTATGAATTGGGCTGCTAACCTCAAAATCAGCAGTTCGAAACTACCAACTGTTCTGTGGGAGAAAGATGAGGCATTCTACTCCTGTAAAGATTTACAGCCTCAGAAATCCTGTACAGGATCACTTTGAGTCAGAACCGACTCCACAGCACACCACCACCACCACCTATGTAGAAAAGTTCAACTTAGCTCACTCTATGGCTTGCAAGGTCAGTGGTTCAAGCTGCTCCTCAGAAACCCTATACAGGGTCGCTATGGGTCGGAATCGACTCAATGGCACTTAACAGCAACAACAACATGACAGTTCAAGTTCACCAACTGCTCCTCGGATACCCCATACAGGGTCGCGATGGGTCAGAACTGACTTGACGGCACTTCACAATAACAACAACAACAATGCTTTGAATGTGTGCCTGACCCAAGCTATGGTATTTTCAGTAGCCTCATATGCATGTGAAAGCTGGACAGTGAATAAGGAAAATCACAGAAGAATTGATGCTTTTGAGTTATGGTGTTGGTGGAGAATATTGAAAGTGCCATGGGCTGCCGAAAGAAGCAACAGATCTGTGTTGGAAGAAGTGCAGCCAGAGTTCTCTTTGGAGGCCAATATGTCTCATACTTTGGACATATTGTTAGGAGGGACCATTCGCTGGAGAAGGATATCATGTTTGGTAAAGTGGAGGGTCAGAGAAAAAGAGGAAGACCCCCAGCAAGATGGATTGGTAAAGTGGCAGCATCAATGGGCTCAAGCGTGGCAACAATTGTGAGGTTGGCCCAGGATCAGGCAGTGTTTCGTTCTGTTGTGCATAGGGTCGCTATGAGTTGGTATCAACTCGATGGCACCTAACAACAACAATAACGTGCTTTGATGAACTGTCCATTCCAATCAGGAAGTGTTCTTTGTTAAAATATATTATACACATTTAATGTAAGGATCATTTAATAAAAATTAGAGCGAACACAGCTTTTAGCGTTCCTCTTTTACTAGCTGTCCAGTGCAGCAAAAAGCTGACTTGCTGTTAGATTTGCTGAGTGGCAGCATCCATTCATAAAGCCACTAGATCAGACCAGAAGCAGAGCTTAATTCCAAACAGCCACCCACAGCATACTTGAATGGATGGTCCTTATGGAAACATATGATTATTTTTACTTAGACAACTGTGACAAATGGAATGATCGTTATGAAGGTCAATCCTGGTACATTTTAAGTGTCCCTTCTGAAAATTCGTCTACTTAGATTAATAAATTTCACAAATCAGTTGTTGACAATTTTTAATACCAGGTTTCCATTTTTTAATGAGGGAAAATTTCCCTCTAACTTCTCTTTATCTCATTCTTTCTATGGCTGCTTTACTATGAAAACTAAACGAAGGCAAGAGAAGACAAGCTACACGTTATTCATTAATAAATTCATAGCCATGGTTTTTGTTACCTATTAATTTATGAGTATCCTGGTGGGACTGTAGGAAAATCATTGGACTACTAACCGCAAGGTTGGTGATTCATACATATCAGCAGCTCCTCGGGAGAAAGATGAGACTCTCTGTTCCTATATAGATTTAGTCTTGGAAACCCTACACAGAGTCACTATGAGTCAGCTCAATGGCAGAGCATTTTTGGTTTATTAATTTGTAAAGAGTAACAGTGAGAAAGTTACCAAAGAACTGTTTAACATTTTATCTCTGTTTATCTGTATTCTCAGCCCCATGGTTTAATAAGTGTCCTGGTGTGGCACTGTCGGATGAATACTGGATAGCTCACCACATGGTTGGTGGCACTAGCTGCTCTTCTGAAACCCTATACAGGGTCACTGTGAGTCGGAACCGACTTGACAGCACTTTAACAACAGCCAAGCACAGTCATAGGAGCTCTGGTGGTACAGTGGTTGGGTCCTCATCAAAGGTCAGTGGTTTAGAAAAATTAAAAAAAAGTGAGTGGTTCCAGGGGACCTCTATAAAGATTATAACCTTGGAAATCCTATGGAGCAGTTTGGTATCAAGGACACGGGATTATTAAAAAGTGACACACATCATCTTTCTTACAGAACTCTGTACTTAGCTGGGTTCAGCAATTCCTACTGGTGGCCATACAGAACTGACAGCATGCTCAGATGGTGAAGTTTTTTAGTGTGGTCAAGATGTTACAACTCAAGGCAAAGACTTCCTACCTTGATACAACCTTGCTTGAAATTTTAAAAAGCTAAGCAGTTATCTTTTTTCTGAGTCTTTCCTGTCAGGGTAAATTTCCTATTTTATCATCAATTCTGGGTGGGGCTAAGGTTACTACATAAGCCCCCATACTCTATACACAGGCTGTTGTTGTTATTTGTTGTTGTTGTTGTTATTAAGAGCCATTATATCAGTTTAAACTCATTGCAACCCTATAGGGTTCCAAGGAGTGACTAGTGGGTTTAAACACTGACCTTGTGATTAGAAGTCAAGGTGATTATCCTAGAACACCACACTAGGACCCCAGACACAGTTTACTAAATTAAAATAGAGCCTTATGTTGTTGTTGTTGTTAAGTACTGTGGAGTCGGTTCCAACTCATAGTGACCCTGCACAGGGTTTCTGAGGCTATAAATCTTGACAGGAGCAGAACGCCTCATTTTCTCCTGTGGAACCGCTGGTATTTGCAAACTGTGGACCTTGAGGTTGGCAGCCCGACTCCTGACCACCACGCTATAGACAGATCTTAACTTCCATTTAGCATATCCATTCATTATAAATTGGACTGCAAATCTCACGGTCCATAGTCTGAAACTACCGGCTGCTCCATGGGAGGAAGATGAGGCTTTCTGCTCCCATAAAGATTTACAGCCTCGGATATCCTGTTCAGGGTCACTATGAGTTGGAACTGACGCCACCGCACATAACAATAACAACAATTCAATTAAAGGCTGAAGGTGGGCTTGTAAACTTGATCAATTATAATTACCTTATTGATTTTTACAGTACAGTGAAATAAACACAATAATGCTAAACACAACACTTTCTAAGACACCCAAGTTAAGTCTTCCCTTTACCACTCCTCCACTATCCCTCGTTCATATGCATATGGTCTTAGGCCTCTGGTAGGAAGATCCAGTAGACTCTGGCTCCTGTTTAGATGTTTCAATGGCTTGGCTTTTGTCCCAGGTAACTGCAGTAGCAACTTTGTTCCCCTTAGTTTCAACAGAAAATATCTTATGTTCCTTTCAAAATTAGCCAAAGTAACCGTCTAATAATCAAGAACTTTACTTCCCATATATGTTTGTTCTTTCTTTGACAAAATACTATGAGTCTGGATCCACTGCAATAAATCCTACTCGATGTAAACTGTAAAAAAGGTGATGCCAAGCATTCATCCCACAGCCTTGTTTACTTAGTTGGGTTCCATAGTTCATTGTTATAGCCACAGATAACTCAGATACTGTCGGGGACCTGCCTCGACATAGTTGTGTTGTTCACGAGTGTTTCGTTCACGAGGAGGGGAGATCCAGCGGCGATAGAAATAGCAAAAGAGACACAAAGACGCAAAGAGAGAGACAAAGAGACACTCCGAAACCAGAGTGAATGCTGGACTGGCATCAGGCAGATCCTGCGTTGCAAACATCTCAGCCACGAAGGCCGTAATATCCTGCATAGTAAACATCTTAGCTAAACAGGCAGTATGGTTGCAAGGCTGGACTGTACCCCTTGCATGCTGTAACACACGCCTTGCCAGTCGTAATGCACCTGGATTCGTTCTACACCTTCCTTTTATTTAGGGGAGCTACTTTACACAAAGCTAGGAGGGGACTAAGACAAGATACAGCTGTTAATCTTATTTTTCCAGACATTTAGGCAACTTTACATCATACTTTGCAGGCTGGAATCTTATGACCTCAACTTGGTTTCTCAAGCTTAATTAACATACCTTTTAGCACCTAGCCTCAAATGGAGGGAGGAAAGGGAGGATGGAGAGGATTCCTATTGTGTCAGCTGCCCAGCCCAAGTTCTTCAGGAAAAGAGGCGCCTGGGTGAATAGGTAGCACCTGGAAACACTTTAGGGAGGGCATTCCTATTGTCCTTGGAACAGACCAGGGAGCCACCCAATTTACCTTGAATGAATTCTCTGAGGGAAGAACTTTGCCTGTTTAGAATTTTACAGTCTTGACTTTTAGGAAAATATTATGTTTATCTGTGTATATCAAGGGCTTCATGTCTGCATCTAATAAAAATAATTTGTTATTAACTGCCAGGTGGCCAGATCTGTTACACTCAGGCCTATAGGGCCTCGAACCTCTGACCAGGCCTTCATGGTCTGCAACAAGATACCATATTCACAAATAAGGGGTTTATCAGGGAAGTTAACAGGTTACAATGCACGATCAGACAATATTCAGGGCACAGTTCTTTCAGTGAGGAAAGTCTCTTCTCAGGCAGCCCCACAAACAGACCTTTCTCTGTCCAGGTAATGCTGCTGTAAAGCTCTTCCAGGGATGCCGATCAGTGTGAGCACAGGGCCAGCACTCCGACATAAGGGTCTAGCACAGAGTCTAGCTTCATGGGTCAGCAAACCCAGCTTTGCCAATTAACTGTCTGGAGGCACTACACTCTACAAGCAAGTTTCCTACCCAAAGTTACTTGCACCATTGCTCTGTCTCATGCTCTGACTCTTGGTACTTCTACTGCTCCCCTTTTACTTCTCTGGCATCACAGCTTTCTGTCCCTGGGTTGTGGAGAGTCATTGCACAGGGATTTCTGGGTCCAAGGTATGAGCTCCTTTCCTGGGTTTTTTTCTTTGATGATAGTGAGATATCCCATTCTTGCTTCTGAGGTAGTTCGTTTTATTCACATTAGAGTTCTAAGTTTCTACAACCATGATTAGCTCTGTTAACCATTTGTAACTATATAGTCCTATCAACATCTTCTCCAACCTTTTCTTACCCAGACCTATCAGGGAAAGAGCATTCTCTGGTGGAATTTACAAAGACTATAGATAGAAGAAAGAGCCTTGGTAGTGTAGTGGGTATGAGTTGGGCTGCTAAAAAACAAGGTTAGCAGTTCAAATCTACTAGCCACTCTATGATAGAAAAATGAGTCTTTCTGCTCCCATGAAGCTTTATAGCTTCAGAAACCCTGTACATGGTTGCAATGAGTTGGAACCCACTCCACAGCACACAACCATCACCACTACCATGGATAGAAGAGCCATAGCCTTTGTATCTGCAAAGGTACTTTGGGGTGGCAGTGGGAGAGTAAGTGAGTTAAAAAAGAGTAAATGGCCAAGCAGCAGACAGCAGAAGGAAGAATAATAAACGTTTTGCAGAGTAATGTTCAGCCTCCTCTTGTGGTACAATAGTGAATAATTACTATCAAGACTGACTATGAGGGTTGGAAATGTAAAGGTAGATGTTCTGTAGCAAAAAGAGGGGAGTGGTTGACTTTGCAGTCCAGGAGCAGAGGTCCCTGGGACCATCAAGGGAGAAGAGCAGAGTGCAGAACCCTACCCAGAGAAACATTGACACTAGAAATGGAGACAGAGACGATGACATGGAGAGATGGAGTGGCTGGGAACTCTAGACCCAGAAAGAGAGAAGGGCTGTGTGCTGATGACTGGGGGACAACCCTTGGGTTGGTTGATGATGCATGGAGGGGATTGTAAACACGGCAATGAAACAATGTACGATAGGATGAATGTAAAACCAGTGTTCTCCCATGTAAACTATCACATAATTTACAGTAAAACATTAAAAAAAAAAAAAAAAAACGTAATGGAAAATCCAGACACAAACATACTATGTTGTTAGGTGACATCGAGTCTCATAGTACTCTATGTACATAATAATAAAATAAAATAAAATAATGTCCAGCCTCATAAGATCCTCTATTCCTTCATTTGCCAAACATTATTTAATCACTAAGCAGTATGAGACACTAAGATTGAAGTAGAGAAGAAGATGGAGGTTACTGAGAGGCACTCTGCATTTTTAAAATTTGGACTTCTTATAAAGTTTAAATATATTTGCGTAGATACTTGGTTACAAAACAGGACAGGTGTTTCATAAGGATGGGACAAATTATGAAAGTGTTTCAAAAAGTTTGTGGGAAAATGTAATTATAAGAGACTGGAAATTTTCCAATAAAATTTGAAGTCTCCTTGTTGTTGTTATGTGTCGTGGAGTCAGTACCAACTCATACTGACCCTGTACAGGGTTTCTGAGGCTGTAAATCTTTACAGGAGCAGAAAGCCTCATCTTTCTCCCATGGAACAGGAACCCTGAGGTTAGCATCCTGATTTGTAACCACTATGCTACCAGAGCTCCTTGCATGGTGTGAATTCAGTAGAAATAGATGTTACTTAAGCTTCAGCTAAGGATGATGAGTGGAGGGAGAAGGGGAAAAAGAAACAAAATGATAAAAAAAAAGAAAAAGAGTAAGCCTTACTTTCTGGTCTAAAAAGAGCAAATATATAGCTGAAAACAGGTCTTTTCAAAAGCTCATCTATGTAAACATGTGCTGAGAATGACAATGACGTGTACAACTCCTGGGTTGCAAGGACATAAACCATGAACATTTCTGTCCAGTTCTATAACCTATTCCCAACTTCAATATCACCTCTTTTCAAGGCCAGAGGCAGAATATATTGAATTTAGCATGAAGAGATTCATGAATCAGTGAGAAAAATTAAATACTAATATAGACATAAAGTTTCATATATCAAAATCATGGACTATCTTTTAAAACATAGTGCAAATATGACAATGGTTTGCGTGAAAAAAATGCTGCTTCAAAAACACAATGCCTCCACTGTGTGTGTGTGTTATTTTTTTTTAAAGTTTTTATTGTGCATTGAATGATAGTTTACATGGTAGAACATGAGTTTTACACTCATCCTATTGTATCTTATTTCTTTGCAATGATTACAATCCCTTCCGTGCATCATCATTCAACAGTTGTTGTTGTTGTCAGGTGCCATCGAGTCAGAACCGACTCATAGCGACCCCATGCACAGCAGAAAGAAACAATGTCCGATCCTGGGCCAACCTCACTACCGCTGCCACACTTGAGTCCATCAATGATACCACCTGGCCAATCCATCTCGTTAGGGGTCTTCCTCTTTTTCTCTGACCCTCCACCTTACCCAGCATGACATCCTTTTCCAGGGACTGTTTCCTCCGGACAATATGTCCAAAGTATGAGAGACGAAGCTTAGCCATCCTGGCCTCCAAGGAGCATTCTGGCTGCACAGTATTTGCTGCTATTTCCTCTGTTTTTGTTTTTATTTTATGTTTTGGATGTACACAGAAACATTCAGAAATATGTAATCATTTAAGAACAAGTGATATTTTAAAACTAATGATTCCAAATCTATAGCAGAGTAATTGTTTTCACATTAAAGAAGAAGATAAACGCCCAAGTTTCAGAATATAAAAAAGGTTAGGCATGTGCATTAACTAATGCTCTTACAAGATTTTCACTACATGCTTGGCAGTGTGTGCCATACTTCAGAGTCATGGCACTATGCTTTCACAAGAAAACCTGATTGTCTCCTAACTGAGTTGGACAGAAATAAGTAAAGAATAATGACATCATACATTGTGATTCTTTTATATGCATGGTCTGTGATTACTTTCTCAATTTTTTTTTTTTTTTTGTCTTTAAGTGAGTTAGTTAATGGTATCACATAAAAGTATTTTTTACTAGTATGATTATCACAAATGGCAATTAAGACTGGTTTATTATGAATAGAAAATGAAATCTGTGAAAATTATTTGCTATTCGATAATGGTTTTATCTTTCATCTAAATGAATCCTATTGCAAGCTTATAATATGCATAATACTATACAATAATATGAATGCTGAGCAAATAATCCAAGAAGCTGGGTTATATAAAGAAAATCATGGCATCAGGATTAAAGGAAGACTCATTAACAACCTGTGATATGCAGATGATACAAACTTGCTTGCTGAAAGTGAAGAGGACTAAAATACTTACTGGTGAAGATCAAAGAGTACAGCCTTCGGTATGGATTGTATATCAATTTAAAGAAAACAAAAATCCTCACCACTGTACCAATAAACAACATTCTTATCAATGGAGAAAAGATTGAAGCTTTCAAGGACTTCATGCATATTTGATCAACCATCAACACTCATGGAAACAGCAGTTAAGAAATCAGAAGATGTATAGCATTAGGTAAATCTGCTACACAAGAACTTTTTAAAGTGTTGAAGAGCAAAGGTGTCAGCTTGAGGACTAAGGTGCGCCTGACCCAAGCCATGGTATTTTCAATAACCTCAGATGCATGAGAAAACTGGACAGTGAATAAGGAAGACCATAGAAGAATTGATGCTTTTGAGTTATGGTGTTGGAGGAGAATATTGAAAGTGCCATGGGCTGCCAATGGAACCAACAGATCTGTGTTGGAAGAAGTCAATCCAGAGTGCTCCTTGGAGGCCAGGATGGCCAAACTTTGTCTCTTATACTTCAGACATATTATCAGGAGAGACCAGTTGCTAGAGAAGGATATCATGTTTGGTAAGGTGGAGGGGAGGGGTCAGAGAAAAAGAGGAAGACCCCCAGCAAGATGGATTAGCAAATGGCAGCATCAATGGGTTCAAGCGCATCAATTGTGTGGTTGGCCCAGGACTGGGCAGCCTTTCGTTCCTTTATGCATAGGGTCTCTATGATTTGGCCCAACTCGATGGTGCCTAACAACAACAACAACATACATTAGTAAGTACTGAAAACGAAACATAGTGATCTCCACCATCTGGAATTCTGAAGTTCCACATCTTTTCCCTCTTTTCACAAGACAGAAAGGATACATTATGATATTAAGATTTTATGGAGGAAGTATCATTTCAACTAAACTATAAATAATTTTTTGCTTATTATATTCTTATTAGATGGGAATTACAGAAATAGAATACGGGTAGGTAACAGTCAGTAGTTTTGTTTGTTTTTCTGGAAGATAATGTATTTAAGAATAAGGTACAATTAGAATGATAGGTTGAAATGTACTAGTAACAGGTATTGAACATCAATCCAAGGCTTTAAAGTTTATTTTCTTAGGAAGTAGAGTTTGAGTGGTGAAATAATATAATTTACATATGAGCTTTAGATAGAATTAAAACAGTTTCCCTCAATTATGATATGAATTAGAGGTCTAGAAACAAGAAGCAAGCAAACCAATTAGGAGGCTTTATAAATAGTCCAGGAGGGACTTAAATCTTGGAATAGGACAGTTGTCATAGGAAGGAAGAAAGTGAGCTGTTATGCAGCTGTGCTGTAGGAGGAAAGGGCATGGCCTGGCAACTTACAATTTTGGACCCATTGAAAAGGAGGATCAAAGAAGACTCCTAGTGTTTGACCTTTGGTAACTAAACATGCATACAATTAATTTAAATAGAGAATAGGATAGAAAATAGGGACCTAATTGTAAACGATATATGTTCTGGTGTGGCACTGTGGGTTAATGTGCTGGACTGCAAAGTCGGTTTGAACTGCAAGGTTAATGGTTCAAGCTCACCAGCCATACTTCTCGAACTCTATACAGGATTGCTATGGGTCAGACCTGACTCTATGATATTTAACAACAGCAACAATTGTAAATGGTAGCTAATCTAACATCTGTGGAATTTAATTGTGATCAGAAATTGGTAAATGATCTTTATATAAATTATTTAGTTTTCCTCTCACCAAACCTCTGTATAAGCAGATGAGATTAGTCAATTTAACAAAGTTAAAGCAGCTTTGGAGATGACATTGTAACCCAGGCATTCTAACTTCAGAGCTATCACTTTCACCCTTGTGTGAGATAGATACCAGGATACTTCTGGAAAAGTGGAATGGGGGCTTTATACAGGGAGAATGCAATAAAATGCTGATTGTTTAGAGATTACAGTTAAAATCACTGCATTGGGTGAGATTGTCAAAGAGGAATATAAGAGTTAGGAAGAAAGCCATGTATGATGGTTAAAATTTTATGTTAACTTTGCTGACCATGATTTTGTGTTTGGTGGTTAAGTAATGATAGATATAATCACTCTCTATAATACGATCAGCTAACCATTTGTAGGGAGAGTTTCCTTGAGGCAGTGGTCTGCATCGTCCATGTGAATATTCTAGCAGTACTTATTGCTCCTGTGTCTGCTTCATCTGACCCATGGTTCTTGGGATTCACTGGCATATGCAGTGTGTGAGCCAGCAGCCTGACATTTCACTAGACTAGTGTATGTTCCTCAGCCTCCATATCCCATGAACCAGTAGTGTGCTGCCTGACCTACTAATATTGGATTCATTGGTTCCTACAGCTACATGAGTCAGGAAAAGTCTCCATCCTGACACCTGACATACAGATTTAGGACTTGCCAGCTTTGTTCTTCTTCATATTACCAACCATTCATATTAGTTGCTCAGCATTCAGCATACAGGTTAGAATGAATATGGTGATAGGATACAACCCTGTACACCTTTCTTGATTTAAAACTATTCAGTATACCCTTGTTCTGTCTGAATGACTGCCTCATTTCTTCTTGAGTACAATGAAAAGTTCTAGAATACCCATTTTTTACTGTATTATCCAGAGTTTGCTATTATCCACATAATTGAAAGCCTTGCTATAGTCAATAAGGTGTAAGTAAACATCTTTTTGCTATTCTCTTCTTTCAGCCAAAATTCATCTGATGTCAGCAATGACATCCCTAATGATTTGCAGTAAAGCTATTTTTTCCCCTTTGTATTTTTCCAGAATACATTTGCTCACCAATCTCTTTTTGGAAAGAGAAAATGTTCTAAAGATATATAAGAGGTTTTATCTATTCTATGAAAATTAACAACAAATTATATAGCTTTGGGTTCTGGAGCACTTACCATCATCATCTAAAGTGTTGAAAGAGAAATTGCATTGTATTTGGAGACTGAAGCATTAGTTTTGTTCCTGTCTCTGGTTTTTAAATAACAAATATTCCTCAACTGTAAACTGGGGATTCAAATATAGCGTAGTGGTTACAAATGGGGCTGTGAACCTCAAGATCAGCAGTTCAAAACTACTAGCTGTTCTGCCAGAGAAAGATAAGGCTTTCTGCTCGCATAAAGATTTATAGCCTCAGAAACACTGTTCAGGGTCGCTATGAGTCAGAACCGACTCCACAGCACATCACCACCACCATACTGGTATGACACTGTGGGTTAATGTGCCAGACTGTAAAACCATTTGAACTGCAAGGTCGGCGGTTCAAGCTCACCAGCTGCTCCTTGGAAACCCTATACAGGGTCGCTATGGGTCAGAATCGACTTGACGGCATTTAACAACAACAACAGTACTACACAGGTTCATTATGAGAATTCAGTAGAAGGTAGATGGGAAAGACTTTGTGATCTGTTAGGTTATGGCAAATATTTTTCAATTCTTTATTCGTTAACAGGCATACCAATTGTAGCCTGCACTTACATCTTCTATGTTTTCTAAAAAGGTTTTATTGGCTTCACTAAAGTTCAACACAATTGGGAACTTCTTGAAGATGCAAATAACTTGTTGGATGATGTAATTTTAAACTAAACTTTAAGGCTATCTAAAATAATCAAATAAAATTCTAAATCTTTCAAGTTGCTTATCTTTTAAAAGAAAAGATAGCAGTGATTTTATTTAAAATACTTCAATTTGTTGAGAATGCATTAGTTGATACACATCCAAGTGATATATTTGACTCATATTTTATGTAATAAAATTTATTTTCTTCATTTGATGTTGTGTACTAGAATAGTATCTGAACCATAAATACATTTTAGACATACATAATACATGCTTACCCTCAAGGGCGACTATGTAATATAAGAATACATTTTTGTTAAGTACCGTGGAGTCGGTTCTGACTCATAGTGACCCTGTACAGGGTTTCTGAGGCTGTAAATCTTTATGGGAACAGAAAG
>NW_006408736.1:4648804-4661810 GCF_000296735.1 Chrysochloris asiatica
GTTTCATTCTGCTGTGCATAAGTTTGCTATGAGTCAGTACCTACTCGATGGCACCTACCAACAACAATAACATCAGGTGTCAGGGGATGGCAGATAGCAACAGCAAGAAGCTGTAATCCAAAAAACAATCTAATATCCATGAGGGAAAGTAAGGTACTCAGGTTTTTTAAATTGTGAGCTGAAATTTGTAGCCATTTTCATGTCCTTAGGGGTGTCACAGGAGTCCTGGTGTCTCAGTGGTTAAAGAGCTTGGTTGCTTTCTGTAAGCTTGGGAGTTCTTATCCATCAGCTGCTCCACAGGAGAACGATGTGGCTGTCTGATTTTGTAAAGATTCACAACCTTGAAAATCCTCTGAGTCAGTTTTACTCTGTGCGATCGGGTGTTAGATGTGTTAGATTTGACAATTATGGCAGTGATATGCTTGTTTGTTTTTAAGAAGAAATTATTTTCCAGGAGGAAAAGACCTCTTCCTTTTGTATAGTGAATACAGAGTGGAAAAAGCAAGAAAAAATTTCTCTTTCTCTCCATATCTGTTCTTCTGTCTCTCTGCAGTAATGAATTCTGTAATGTCCTCTGATGTTTCAAAAACCTGACATATTTACACATCTGGATACAGCCTCAAGAATACAAAATGTTTAAAATTGTGTTTAGGATCTCAAAGCAATATCCAAACATCTATGGGACTCTGAAAGCTGTCAATGTACTTCCAGAGGGAAGACAAGAAATTAAAACTCCAGTTTTTGGATAATGTATAATTAAACTTTAGTACATTGAGATATAGGGCAAAGACAAAAGCTCTGTGTGCTTTACTTAGTCTGTTATCTGTCAGTCCTTGGATAAGACATTATATTTTGTTATTTTACCTAGAAAGAAGGGGCTGTATTTTATTCCTTCTTTCGCTGTTTTCTCATTAGAAAATGTGTGATTGTGAAATAGAAGTTTCATTTGTATTTAAGCATTTTAAAATTTTGTTCCAAGTAAAGATTTTATTTAGAGCTATAACTAAAAATAGTTAATATTAGCAACTCTACTTTGATATCTGTAAATCTGTCTTCTTATCTTCAACTCTCCATGATAAAATAGTCAATTGTTGTTGCGTGCTGTCCAGTTGGTACCAATTCATAGTGACACTATGCACAACAGAATGACATCCTCATAATTGTTGTTATGTTTGAATTCATTGCTGCTGCTACTGTGCCAATCCATCTTGTTAGGGGTCTTCCTCTTTTCCTCTTTTTGCTACCCCTATACTTTACGAGGAGTTCTGGTGTGGCACTGTGGGTTAACGCACCAGACTGCAAAGTTGTATGAATTGCAAGATCAGCAGTTCAAGCTTACCAGCTTCTCCTTGGAAAACCTATACAGGGTCACTATGGGTCAGAATCAACTCAATGGCACTTAACAACAACAACAACATACTTTACAAAGCAAGATGTACTTATTTAGGGATTAGTCCCTCCTGATAATATGTCCAAAATATGAGAGATAAATTCTGACCATCCTTGCTTCTAAGAGCTTTCTGGCTGTCCTTCCAACAGATTATTTTGTTCTTTTAGCAGTCCATGATACTTTTAATATTCTCCTCCAACACCATAACTCAAATGCATCAATTCTTCTATATTCATTTTTATTCATTGTCCAGCTTTCACATGCATATGAGGCTGTTGAAAATACCATGGCTTGGGTCTGATGCACCTTAGTACTCAATTGGACATCTTGTCGCTTGAACACACTAAAGAGGCCTTTTGCAGCAAATTTGCCTAATGTAACACATACTTTAATTTCTTAGCTGCTGCCTCCATGTGTGTTGTTGATCTAAGCAAAGTAAAGTCTTTGACAACTTCAATATTTTCTTTATTTATATTGATGTTATTTATTGGCCCAGTGGTGAGAATTTTTGTTTTCTTTACATTGAGGTGCAACCCATACCAAAGACTGTGGTCTTTGACCTTCATCAGTAGGTGTTGTAAAAACCCTCTTTGCTTTTGGCAAGCAAGGTTATATCATCTGTATATTGCAGGTTGTAAATGAGTTTTCTTCAAATCATGATGCCATATTCTTCTTCACATAATCCAGCTTTTCAAATTTTTTGTTCAGTCGACAGATTGAATAAGTATGGTGAAAGAACACAACCTAGTACATAACTTTCCTAATTATAAACCATTCAGTGTTATTTTGTTCTGTTCGATCTATTGCCTCTTGGTCTGTGTACAGGTTCTTTATGAGCACAATTAAGTATTCATGAATACTCATTCTCCACAATGCTGTACATAGCTTGTCATGATCCACACAATCAAAAGCTTGATAAACATCTTTCTGGTGTTCTCTGCTTTCAGCCAAGATCCATCTAATATCAACAATGATATTCCTCCTATGTCCTCTTCTGAATCCAGCCTACACCTCTGGCAGCTCCCTGTCAATGTACTGCCACAGCCAATTTTGAACTAAATTCAGCAAAATTTTTTACTTGAATGTGATATTAATGATATTGTCCAATGATTTGTGGATTTTGTGGTTTGACTTCTCTTTGTGCATAAATCCCTTTCAATCAGTTAGCCAGGTAGTTTTCTTTCAAAATACTAGGCGGAGAAGAGTGAGGGCCTCAAGTACTGCATCAGTTTACTGAAAGATTTCCATTTGTATTCATCAATTCCTGGTGCTTTATTCTTTGCCAATGCCTTCAATGTACCTTGGACTTCTTCCTTCAATATCATTGGCTCTTGATTATATGCTGTTTCTTAAAATGGTTAAACGTCAACCATTTCTTTTTGGTATAGTGACTCTGTGTATTCCTTCCATCTTCTTTTGATGCTTTCTACATCATTCGATATTTTGCCCATTGTTGTTGTTAAGTGCTGTCGAGTCAGTTCTGACTCATAGCAACCCTGCATAGGGTTTATGAGGAGTGACTGATGAGCTAGAACCGTCAACCTTGCAGTTCAGGCCAACTTTGCACTCCAGTGCATTAACCCACTGTGCCATATAAGGATTCCATTTTGCCCCTAGAGTCCTTCAATATTGAAAGTCAAGGCTTGAATTTTTTCTTCTGTTCCCTCAGCTTGAGAAATGCTGTATGTATTCTTCCCTTTTGGTTTTCTAACTCCAGATCTTTGCATATTTTATTACAATGTTTGATTTTGTCCTCTCAAGCTGCCCTTTGAAATTTTCTATTCAGTTATTTTTCTTACTCATTGCTTCCATTTGTTTTATCATCTCTACGCTTGAGAACAAGTTTCAGAGTCTTTTCTGACACCTCTTTTTGTCTTTTCTGTCTTCCTTTTCTTCTTAATGACCTTTTGATTTCTTCCTGTATGATGTTCTTAATGTCATCCCACAACTCTTGTGATCTTCGGTCTTTAGTGTCTAATTCATCATATCTGTTCTTGAGATGATCTCTAAATTCAGTTGGGATATATTCGAGATAATATTTTGACATTTATGCAGTTATTTCAGTTTTCTTCAGTTTCAGACTGAACTTTCATATAACCAATTGATGGTCAGTTCCACAGTCTGACTCAGGGCCTTGTTTTGACTGATTACATGGAGTTTTTCCACTGTCTCTTTCTACAGATGTATTCAAATTGATTTCTGTATATTCCATCTGGTGAGGGCCATGTGTATAGTCATCTTTTATGTTGTTTAAAAAGGTATCTGCTATTAGGTAGTCATTGGCTTTGCAAAATTCTAT
The DNA here is from genome assembly GCF_000296735.1 of Chrysochloris asiatica. Lineage (NCBI taxonomy): Eukaryota > Metazoa > Chordata > Mammalia > Afrosoricida > Chrysochloridae > Chrysochloris > Chrysochloris asiatica. The sequence continues at coordinate 4,652,494 of NW_006408736.1, forward strand.
CATGTGATCTTCCACATCATTTCTAGTACCAAGACCCTATTTTCCATGGACTGATCCTCTCTCTTTGCTTCCAACCTTTGTGTTCGAATCACCAGTAATTATCAACACATCTTGATTGCATGTTTATCAGTTTCAGATTGAAGAAATTGGTAAAATCCTTCAATTTCATCATCACTGGCTTTAGTGGTTGCTGTGTGAATTTGAAAAATAGTTGTTGAAGGATAATATATGGTTGTTGAAGGATAATGATAGGCTTTTTTCTTATAGACCTTTGGATATTATTGTATCACAGACAGCATCATACTTCAAGTTAGATATAGAGATGTTCATTTTGATGATGAATGTAATGCCATTCCTCTTCAATTTGTCCTTCCTGGCATAGAAAGTCATGCAATTATCAGATTAAAATTGGCTGATACCAGTTCATTTCAGCTCACAAATGCATAGGATATCAGTGTTCCATTTCCTTTTTGACAACTTCCAATTTACCTAGAGTCATACTTCATACATTTCATGTTCTGATTATTAATGGATGTTTACAGCTGTTTCTCCTCATTCTGGGTTGTGCACCATCAGCAAATGATAGTCTTGAAAGCTTAACTCCCTTCACCTCATCACCATCAACTCTACTTTGAGGAGGCAGTTCATCACCAGTTGTATTTTGAATACCTTCCAATTAGAGGGTGTCATTTAGCAGCACTATATATGACAATATTCTTGTCTGCATTCATTTTGTTTCAATATTGAATATTCTGGTGGTATCTAACAATGTTTTACTGATATTACTAAGTTTTTCATTTACTAAATATTCATTAAGTAGTCGGTTTCTACTATTCCTAGACTCTCTTAGTCTGGAAGCTCATCTGAAACCTGTCCACCATTGGTTGCTCTTCTGGTATTTAAATACTGGTGATGTAGCTTCCTGAATCACAGTTACATGCAAGCTAACACAGTATGACAAACTGACAGATGAATAGTGGAAAAATAGCCAATTAGACTTTTAGAATATTGTCAACTCTGATTTCCTATCTCAAAATCTGGTTCCCAAATTTGTATCTGTTGATTTCATTAAGTTGTAAGAGAAAATGTTAAAAAAGAAAAACACTTTCATAAGCAAATGTTTTAGAAGCCTTCCAAAGATATTGGATATGCTTGATTTTGTATTCGATTTTTTTCTGCTCAAAGAAACACTTTGTGTTGCTCTGATTTTCCACAAATAATATGCTTGACATTTTAAAAGCTGAGGAGTTCCCAGTTTTTCATAATCATTCAAAATAACGAGTGCTTTGTTCCATCTAAAATTTACTTCCTTGATGTTCAGAATATAAAATACTTTCCACATTTTTACTATTGGAAAGTTCATACAAGTTTAGAGATACTGCGCTTTGAATTCAAAACATCGCCTTAAAAATTTCTCCCTTTTAAATATATTTGGTAGATCAGCTGGTACTTTTTCAGATTAAAGTATATCACAAAATGATAATATCCTTTCTTTAGATTTAATCATTTAAAAAATATTTTTAAAGAAAATAGTTTTTTTTTTTAATGTTTTGTTTTCATTTTACAAAGCCCTAATTTTATAGTTGTGCTCTTTCTAACCTTTTGTTCCCTTAGAAATTCAAAGACCATAATTGCAGTTTATATACTGTAAATAATTGATATACTTACTAAGTACACTTAGTTAACAGTTTGTACAATGTTTGTCCTTCCTGGAACTGGAAAATTATTTGTTAATTCAGCCAAAGTAAGAATTGTTAGTATTCACACCAACTATGTTTCGTTGTGTTGTTAAGTGCCGTCGAGTCAATTCTAACCCATAGCGACCCTGTGTAGGATTTCCAAGGAGCAGCAGATGAGTTTGAAACACCAACCTTGCAGTTCAAAAATTTTGCAGTCTGACGCATTAGCCCACAGAGCCATACATGGTATAGTGTAGGAAAACAACAGGGAAAAAACAAAAAAACAACAACAACAAAAACCCTGAGAAGGATACCTGAATTAAAGAATTAAAGTGCCAAATTATAAATGTAAACAAAACCACTTAAATTTTTTTCTTTCATTAGCTTTATGAAATGTACACAATTGCACTGCAAACAAAAGATAAAAGTGATCACTTTTTCAACTCTTTGGAGACAAAAAAGAAAAATAAAACGGGGAAGAATGAGACTTTTCATTTTATTTTCAGTTTCAGCAAATTTTACATTAAACTGTGTGTGATGAATTCCTAAATCCTGCCTGCTTTTCATGTTTGTACTTCTTGTCTCTCTTCTGTTTTCCTCTACTCTGGAGTCAAGCACTATTTATTATGTAGACAGAAAACAAGAGTGATTAGGTTTTGACCCGGAATAGCATTCAATTATCTTTGGTAAACCCTGTATAATTGCAAATTTTGGTGTTGAGAGAGATCTAATAATGATTTTAAATATAGGTTATATCTGAATGTATTTAAATTTTCAAAACATCGGAAATCCCATACCATGAGTTTTAAGGCATAATAACTTCCATTTCTTGTAAAACTAAAAAGCAATCTACCAGTTTATCCTAAGCATAGCTAAAAGTTCTCTGAATACATAAAGATTACTTAAATATTTTGTAAAGTCAACTGCATTGTATTAATTTCTTTTTCTGATACTGGAGAATGTTGGCATTATTATTACATGAATTCATTCTGAAGATGATCTCTTTCACAGAGGATGGAATGAATCTGCGGAAATAAAACAGTGCAAGTTTACCTCTAGCTTTTCTGCTTTTGTCACCATCTACAGTAGTACAAAAGGACAAGGGAGTCTTATGTTTTATTCATTCACTACAAATTTTTTTAATTTGCATTTTAATGTTTTCCAAGGTGAGGAAATAACAGAATTGTGGCAGAGAGAACATTGTAACTTTATTGTTCCTAGGGCGCTCTTAAAATTCCCAAAGATATATCTGTCATAAAGTGCTGCACTTGCTTAATGCAGCAGGTTATTCATACATGTGACCTTTCACATTAGGAAACAAAGATGTGTTTTATTCAACCACTTCCTTATCATGCTGCAAAGATATGGAGGAAGGTATAAAAATACATTTGGAAGGAAGAGATGCCAAGAAGCAGATTATTAGCACTAATCAATACCCTAAATTAATACTTTGCTGAATATCAATTTGTGAGCGCAGAAAATCTAGGTAGTCAAAGCAGTATTTTAGGGAAACATATTCAAACATCTGTAATAAGATGAAGAGTCAAAGTGGCAGGGGAAAATGTCTAAGAGAAAAGTTAAAACAAAAGGAGGAATTAACCAAGAAAGATTTAGTCGTTTTCCAAACCTTCGAGACCGTCCTCAGCTGTCCCTGATTTTGACTTTCACTACAAAAGGTATCTGAAATTGAGTTTAAATCCATATGCATTCCTTGTTGTGTGTATGTGTGTGTGTATGCGTGTGTGTGTATAATAGAGCTAGAGAGCTACAGAGAGAGAGGCAGATTAAGAGAGATTGATATAAATTGATTTGCTGGACAGACAGAGGTGTTGGTAGCTGCAGTAAAGACGCTTTCCTACAAGGTATTGCTGGAGCTTCTCGGGTCTGACCCATGGTCACAGTGCCAAGGGCTGCCAGGAATGTCAGGCATGTGATGATTTTGTGATGTGCAGAAATAGAGATCTGAGCAAGAATACTTGTTTTGAACTATTGTGTTTAGTTGGTATTGGAGCCAAAGTTTCCAGAAATTAAATAGAAGCACTGGTGAAACTCCTCAGGCACAAACATACTTTGCATTTAATACCTGAGAGTCCGCAGGGCATTTGGATAAGCAACACCTGAGGATGATTCAATCTTGTTTTCTGATCATTATTACTAAAGGAAGCCAGTTCAGTTTTGTTTTTTGTTTTGTTTTTATTAATGTATCTTTGAGTGTAAAGATGTGTTGTTAGTTGTCCTCAGATATGGATGTTTGTAACTTGGACATGCTTGTATTATGTTTTTACCACCAAGGGCTTTTTGTTTTTTCTTTATCATTTTTTAAAATATTATTATTAAACTTCAGTGCAGAAATATTTTTGCTTGTTATTTCCCATTAGCTTCTTAGGGAAATATTTGGATGTTCTTTGGAGAGGGTTTTGCTTTGTTTGCTTAAGGGTTTTATGGCTTGTAAGTTTTGTTTATTTCATTTTGTGTTGTTTTTCATTGAAGTAAGGTGCCTTGTAGAATTATTATTATTAATATTGTTTTCATTTCTTGTACGAATTTACTATCTACCTTTAGGGTAAAAAAAATGCCTTTAAACATTGTAGAGCATTCTCACTTGTAAAAATTCATACAAAAATATGATTCAGCATCACCATTAATTTTTACTGTATGTCATTCAAAGAGCTTCAAAACAGCTAACATTTTTAAAACATATTTTTAATCATTGAAAATGATCTTCAATATCTCAGTGATTTCATGATGCTGCTAATTAAGCCATAGAAGATTATTTTCTTTAGTAAAGATTGGTTTTAATATACTTCATCTCATTGTCATGCAAACATAAATTTGTTATTAGTACTATAGTTGTATAAAAACTCTATGAGCCATTATATTAAAGAAGTTGATGAGCACCTTCTGTTTCTAAGGAAAAAAAATGTCAATAAGAATGAATTAATGATTGGAACATGAATGCTGAAAATTGGTATCTGATTACACATGAATCAAACATGCTGTACGCCTTGCTTAGTGTTTTTATCATATAGTATATAAATAACTGCAAGACACTAGAATATTTTAAGGACTATTTCAAATTAGTTTACACCAATTTTGAGTGGTATGAAAGCCTGCCTAATCCTGTTTGAATTACGGTTTCGTTCAAGATTATTAATCACCAGCTGCCATCACCCAATGGCAGGGTTCCAACTCAGCACTCTGAGGACTCCTCTGTTCATCCCTTTGTCCCAGGGTGACTTAGTGTAGAAGCCTTTTTGGCTTCTCTGCAAATGAAAGTAACTGCCTCCAAAATGTGTATGTTATCACCAAATTTAAAATCAGAGGATGCTCTGTAAGAAGAAAGAAGAAAAACCTCGGATATTTCATCCACACCAAAGAAGTAATTACCCAGTGATACTTTTTTTAAAGATCATATGAATTCATAAAGGAAAAAAAAATGAGGTTGTAGGTTCATTATGATTCCAACCCTTTTGTGCTACTCACACCTTTGCATCATTTAGTGATGTATTTCACAGTTGCATGATGGGTAGGAGAGGGGCAGGGATATTGTGGGAAAGAGAAAGGCTTTGGCCATTGATTAGTGTAAAGCATTCACTTGTACATTCTAGTGTTTTCTATTTCATCATACTTCAGCACACTGAAATGGTGACATGTCAAAGGTTGCATTATTGGTTGATAATGTAGCTCTGTAAATTATATAAGCTCAGCTTCCAGGGTCTGTTGCCAACTCTGACAGATCCAAGGACAGGTGCAAATTTGACTTCACACATCACAATTGAACAAGCAGAGCCTGAATATTACCTGACTGTGCTTTAGTTTCACTTCTTTGGCTGTCTGCTTTCTTATCACTTCCAGGGAATTTTTTGCTTGTTTGTATTTTAAAGAAAGGGAAATTTGGAAAAGTTTATAAACTTGAGTTCTAAAACTTTTAATAATTTCTCAGTTGTCAAACAGTTATTTTAAAAAAACCCTAATATATCAACTGATTATTTTACATTCTTAGAAAAATTTAAATTATATTTATTTGGATTTCAATAATAATTTACACTTGGAAACAATTTTATGTCACATTCATAATCTTTTTTTTATAAAAATGGAAAAATAATCACCTTTAGGTTTTCTGTATTTTTCCCCCTTATATAATGTTTCTAAGGAGATGTTTCAAAATGTTTGAATTTACTAACAGAGAAAATAAAAAATAATATGTATTTTTCTGTCTATACGGACTCACAGTGACCACTTATGTGTCAGAGTAGAACTGCACTTCCTAGGGTTTTTAAGTTTGCATCAACCAGATTAGTGATGTAAATTCAGACAGACAAAGATTTAAGAAACTCCTACCAGCAGACAAGATGTAAGCATCTGACAGTCTCAGTGTAGATCAAGTTTTTATTTTATATCTGCTGTTTTTAAGTAGCTTTCTAAATTGCATTTCCATTCAGAAATCATGCTGTGATTTTGTCAACAGTTTCAGTGAGATCAATAAAATTCACAATGGGAAGAAGTTGTAAGCATTATACAGGATAAGTAAAGATATGACTTGTTAGCTTTTAAACAGAACACACTTCTTTTTTGTTTTGTTTTAATCAATCACACACTTGATCTTTTTCTCACTTACATATATTTTTTTCACTAGATTTTCCGAATTATTTTGTGAACATCTGCACATGTTTATGAAGGACTACCTAACTTATGATTGACTGAGGACTTCAATATTTCAATTCTTATTATAATGTCAATTCACATATGGGTTGAAGAGAGTAAAAATTTCTAGTGTGTAGGGGATTCATTCAGCTAGACATCTTCAATTTGTGGTTTGGTGTGTTTGAACCTTTTCCAGAAATGTCTTTCTGACCTATCCATGTCCCATTCCTTCATACTTCTTCTCATTGTTTACAATCTTCTGTTGAACCTACCCATTGCGTTTTAATGTTGATACTAGAATGCCATTCCTAACAGTTGTGTTTGACACTTTTTGTATTTCTTTGTTTTTAATAACATTATCAAGTCTGTTCTTAAAATATTAAATAGATATATATTTTTTCCATTATTGTTGTTGTTAAATGCCATCTAGTTGGTTCTGACTTATTACGATTCTGTGTAGGGTTTTCTAGGAGCGGCTGGTGAGTTTGAACTGCTGACTGCAAAATTCAAATGCCCTTGCAGTCCAGTTCTTGTCCTACAGTGACACACCAGAACTCCTAAATTTTAATTACTAAATTTTGCAGATCATTCTTTCTGTTGTTTGTTTTGTCTATCTTTCACTCATGGTGGCTTATTTTCATACATGTACAGTGATTGTTTTGTTTTTCAATGTTAGGAACTCATTTTTTTGATATCCTACCTGAAGAAAGTTTTGATTCCTGAGATTAATATATTATCCAGAATAACTTTGTTTTGTTTTGTTAGAAATCTGGATCTACTAATCTAAGACATGTATAAACTAAAATCTTACTTTGATTTTTTTTTTTTTTTTAATCCAAGTGTAGGGATTAAGACTTTAGACTCTATACTCATGTGAGTTCTGGCCTGTAATTTTGAATTTTTTGAGAAAGGTATTTTTTTCCTCGGTTTTTAGTCTGTGTTTGAGAAACAGAGCTTACCTATATACTGGCAATGTAAACTTTGTGGGTCTAAGGAAAAACAATATGTAAGGTAATTGGTTTGGTGAATATTCTCAAGGCAGAGTCTAGCTTCATGATTTCATGAACCACTATGGGCTCCCATCTCTAGGCCCTAGCCTTTGTGTTACTTTCTTACCAGTTCATACTCAAAATTTAAAATATAAATGTTATATTTAGAGTTCATACATTCATTCATTTATTCATTTTAGTTAAATCAATTTGAACATCTTGTCTGCTTAATGACTAAGGGAAAACATAATAGAGGTATCCAGGGCATTAAATAATCAAAAACCTGAACATTTAATTTGTTTGCTTCTCCTTTAAGGCCAACCATCTTTTAGCTGGCTCTGATCAGAATTTTCAAGCTAAAATACCAGCTTTTATTCTAACAATGGTGAAAGGAAGTATGTGTGCCATAATGCTATTTCAGACATTTTTTTTTCCATCTTAGTATATCCTGGAATTGTTTTTAAGGTTACCAAGAATGCATACTCATTCCAGCTAATACGTAATTATGTCATATTACCTATTAATAGTTCCCTATTAATAGTGGTACAGTCAATAAGCACTCAGTTGCTAATGAAAAGGCTAGCTATTAGAACCCAGAACACATTCCACAGGAGAAAGATGTGACAGTCAGCTTCTAGGGAGATTATAGCCATGGAAAGAGTATGGGCAGTTCATTTAAGTGATTTTCATTGCCCTGCCATAACATTTCTCAGAAGTTTTGTTTTCTATTAAGATGCTTTGATATGTATAGCTAATAATGTTTTCATTGTAATGTGTGATGGTTAAGGTTCTGTGTCAATATGGCTAGGGCATGCTTCTCAGTTACTCTCCTTTTTGTGATCTGTTGTGAGCAACAAATTAATTGAAAGGGAAGTTTCTTTAAGGACATAGCCTGCAGCCAGTATATTTGGTGTCTGGTCAAAGCTTGCCCTCTCACGGTACTGCATACCTATCTTCCTCCTCTGATCTCTGTTTTTGGGGATGTGAAACGTCGTCCTGCTGTCTAACTTGAGATTTTAGGTTTTCCTAGCTTCCTAGCCCCGTGAGTCAGTAGTTTGATATCTGATTTGCTAATTTTGGGTCCAATTACCTGGAACCAGAGTCAGGAGAAGCCTATAGCCTGATGCCTAACCCATGACTTTAGAAATTGCCAACATCCACAATTGTGCAAGCCGTTACCCTGAACTCTGTGTGTGTATCTATATAGAGAGATATACTTGTTAAGTGTTAAGTGCCATCGAGTCAGTTTCGACCCATAGCGACCCTGCATAGGGTTTCTGAGGAATAGCTGGTGAGCTTGAACCACTGAATTTGTGGTTGAAGCCGACTTTGCAGTCCAGCACCGTAACCCAGAGTGCCACACCAGGACTCACTCTCACTCTCTTTCTTTTGTCTCTCTCTATATCCATATATTTATGTTGCTGTTCTTAAGTGGAATCAAGTCAGTTTTGACACATAGCTATCCTACATAAGGTTTCCGAGGAAAATCTGATGGGTTTGAACTGCCAATCTTATAGTTTGAAGTCCAATGGCTAATCCTACAGCATCACACCAGGGATTCCTGTATGGGGCTGCAGTATAATACTATAATGAGGACGTCTGACTTTTGAATCTTCTTGATAGTGTTCCAATACTGGCCCTTGAGAGTCCCAGAAAACGTAAGCACCGTTTTTCCCAGCTGATGGTTGATTTCGTAAGCTTTTCTTGGTCAGCGACTGAGGATATTTTCATTCTATACTCTGCTGTTTACTCTCAGACTTAGAGAGATGCATCCATGTCTCATCACCAGTAACATGTTTGTTCGTTTGTTTTAAGAAACTTTACGTTCTTCCGAGTATTGGTTCAAATGTGTTTGCAGACGTTCAAATGCTGCTTTTGCTCTTACATGAGTTGTTTCAGTACCCATGCTGCACAACTTTTTGAAACCCAATCTAGTCATGGATTATTTCATAGGCAAAGCTATGGCTGATTTACAATTGATTTGCTACATAATCCACTGTCACTC
>NW_006408736.1:4662005-4664869 GCF_000296735.1 Chrysochloris asiatica
AGAGAGAGATCTGGTAGCGTAGTGGTTATGAATTGGGCTGTGAGCCGCAAGGTCAGCAGTTCGAAACTACCAGCAGTTCTGCAGGAGAAAGATAAGGCAGTCAGCTCCCGTAAAGATTTATAGCCTCGGAAACCCTGTGTAGGGTCGCTGTGAGTCGGAACCGACTCCACGGCACTTAACAACAACAACTATATATATATACACACACACACACACACACACACATATATATATATATATTACACTGGGTTTGCTTCTCTAGAATACACAACAGTAGACATATGACTAGTGTTGCATCATTTTTAGATTTGTTGTGAGTTTGCTGGTTTGCTATTTCTTTCATTTTATTGAAAACTTATAAAATAGATAGATGACTTCTTTTAAATAAATCTTTAAAATTGAATTTCTGAGACACTTGTTTTGTTGTTCACAGTTTAGTGGTTACCATGTTAGAGCAAGGTATAAAAGTCAGAGCACAACATTTGGAACCAGCGGGCCTGGATTTGAATCATCTATTTACTGCAGATTTCCATGTGGCCTTGCACTTAGTATACCACAGTGTCACAGTGCTTTTACAAGTAAGATGGGACTAGTACTAAACCATAGTACCTACAAGGAATAAAGGAAAGCAAAGTAATTGCTAAGTGCTCCTAATTAGTTAAATAACAACAATAATAATAATGAAAAATTGCTTGAAATTTGTGATACAATGAAATACAGATGAGAAGTTCTAGAAAGTATATAGAAGTTTTATAAAGTATGGTGTGTCCACTGCAGGATCAGCAGTGGACAACAAATCCCAAGGTAGGCAGTTCAAACCCACCAGCAGTTCCTTGGAAACCCTATACAGGGTGGCTATGAATCAGAACTAATTAGACAGCACTTATAACGTTCAGGTATCTGAATGATAGCGTATATATATCTGAAATGGATGTATGTTGTGCTGAATCATTATTACTGCATTTTAAGATAGTTAATATTTATCTTTGAAGCATCCAACTTCCTAAAGAAATAACAAATTCTTAATATTTTATGTTATAACTCTGACTTCCATTTCTCCAGTTTATTTATTACAAATAATTTCCTGATTTGAAGGTATATCGTTATCTTTAAATTTGCTTAAGATCTTAATAGGCATATTTACAGCCATATTTGATAATGCTAGGTAATTTAACACTTTTGCAGTCCAGCTAAGTTTATATGACTCCACTAATAGTATTTTATGATTTCTTTTTTAAAATTTATAAACCAGAGGTAAAAAGAATCTTCCCTCAAAATTTTCTAAGAATCATTTATATTTAGAATGTGTCAATAACTGGTGCTAAATAGAGGGTTTTTATGTGCTATACTTTAAAAATGAAATATGTTTCCTTTCTATTGCTGAACCAAAATAGCATATGTAAAATATGGGTTAGGGCTATTAGTTTTTTTCACAAAATTATAAGATTTTTTTCTCATTAGAATAAAAATAAATGTGGATTAATATAATTTATCTAATACTTTGTGTTCTTGCTTTAGGCACTCTGAGTTTTGTTTTGTTTTTATAGCATATTGTTGTTGTTATTAAGGATCATAGAGTCAGTTCTGACTTGTAATAAACTTGTATTGAGTTTTCAAGGAGCAGATGGTGAAGTTTGAACTACTGACCTTGTGGTTCACATTTTATTGCTGATCTGTAGCTCCAAGACAGGAGTCAATACAAATATCTGGCAACAAATAATTGTTTGTGTATGTAAAATTAAGGCCTTCCATATACCTGTGATTATTAGTACAAATATATATGCTGACACACCATGCAAAACCCATTTGAATGCAAGCATTTGTATAAATATCTGCAGTGGCATATAAAATAGAAAACAAATACTAAACTGCATTGAGTATATCTAGTACTCAAATACTAAGGAGTCCTGGCACTGCAATTACTAAGCACTCATCTGCTTAACTAAAGGCCAGAGATTCAACCTACCAGTGACTCTGTGGGAATCTGCTTCTATAAAACTTAGAGCCTTGAAAACCTTATGGTGAAGTTCTAGTCGGACATTTAGAGTTGTTAGGACTCAGAATGGATTCACCAGTACACAGCAGTAATAGTGTTAGAATATATTCACTTAAAAAAGGTACTTTACCGAATGTGATATTAGAACTCTAGGCCACATGTTCTGTATAAAAACTGTACTAAAAAATGAAAAGGTAAGAAATATTGCATATGATGTACTACTTTCTGAGACTTAAAAGCCTTTATAGTTTTACTTTAAGCATAGGACTACCAAGATTAGTTTTTTTTTTTTTCACTGAACCATTTTTTTTTTTCACTGAACCATTTTTTCAGATGTATTTTTTAACATTCTAATGGTTATACATTCTAAATAATATACCATCTGACCTGGCTGTTCTATTGCATGAAACATTCATGTTAAATCTTAAGTCAACTGAAATGTGACATTAGAGATCAGTTATGAAGACATTTCATAGCGGTTAAAGTCCCAAATATGACTAAACAGAATCATATGTTCATACATATGACTGTTCATGGTGGTGGTGGTGTTTATGTGCTGTGGAGGCAATTCCAAATCATAGCAACCCTGTATAAGGATTCTGAGGCTGTATATCTTCATGGGCAAAGAAAGCCTCTTCATTCTCCTGCAGAATGGCTGGTAGTTTTGAACTGTTGACCTTGAGGTTAGCATCCCGACTTGTAACCACTATGCTAAGAGCTCCTTATAACTGTTTATATTAGGGAATATAATTAAATAAGACCTGATAGTCAATTAATAAAATTTGTCAGGGAGAAAGATTATATGACAGAGAAGAACAAAATATAGTGTCCTTATATGTAAAATGAGAAAATTAAGACAATACAGTCT
>NW_006408736.1:4665404-4666396 GCF_000296735.1 Chrysochloris asiatica
ATACAGGATCGCTGCGAGTTGGAACCAACTCCATGGCACATAATCAGCAACATCATATCTATATACTCACATAACTTTTCCTGATTGATATTGATATGCTCCCTCAAAGCAATAAATAAATTGTGTCCCACTGATGCTGCAGGATAAGCACTGGACAGCAACTGAAAGATTGGCAGTTCAAACCCACCAGGTGCTCCTCAGGAGGGTCGCTTTGAGTCAGAACATATTCTATGGCACTTAGCAACAAAATAAACAATATAAGGTATGTGGAACAAAATAACAAAGTTACTCAAAAAATTGTTTCTGGATTGTGAAGGAAATAGAAGTTGTGAGGTAGAAGCCATCATTTTTATTCTCATGTATACTAGCCAGCTTTTGACACTCTGGCTATTAACTTTTATAGATGTCATACATTTTTATAGTTATCATTCAACTTGGTGTTTGGTGAGGAGCCTGACTTGTAATTCTTGAAAAAGTGCTTGAGCAAATTACTATATTCTTTTAAGATCTCTAATAGATTTTTCTCTGTTTAACAATTTATGATTGTTAAACAGTCAAGAAGATTTCAAATACTTACTAATACTGGGAGAGAAATATGATATATTCACATATTTTGTACAGCCATTGTTAACATAAAGATATGTCAAGGATGCCCACATTTATTGAAGGTATATTCACATACTTAAAATGTTCCATCTGATTTTTTATTTTTACGTTTTTATTGTGAGATTTACATGGGAGAACATCAGCTTACACTCATCCTGTCGTATCTCATTTCATTGCAATTATTACAATCCCCTCCATGCATCATCAAATAACCAAAGGGTATACTACACCAGCCTGCCCCCTGGCTGCCAGCACACAGCCCTTCTCCCTCCCTGAGTCCAGTGTCCCCAGCCACTCCATCTGTCCTCTTCATTATCTCTGTCTCCATCCCTGGCTTCACTGCCTCTCTGGGTAGGGTCCCACTCTCCATTCTTGTCACTTGATGG
>NW_006408736.1:4668832-4670026 GCF_000296735.1 Chrysochloris asiatica
GCACATAAGTTTTTAATTTTTAGTATGCCGCACTCATCTATTTTGTCTTCTTTTGTTTGTCTACTGTTCAAAATTTTGGGGAGTCTGTGTATTCCATGTATGAGAGCCCTCACATTTGTCCCTATTTTTTTATTGATGATTTTCATAATTTGGGGATTCACATTTAGGTCTTTAATCCATGCTTACTTGGTTTATGTATAGGACGTGAGATAAAGGTCTTGTTTCAAGCTTTTGCATATTGCTTTCCAGTTCTGCCAACACCATCTGTTAAAGAGACTGTCTCCTCCCCATGTAACATACCTAGGCACTTTATCGAAAATCAGTTGGCTGTATGTGGTTGGGTTAATTTCTGGATTCTCAATTCTATTCCATTGATCAATGTATGTATCATTGTAGCCCTGTAGTAGATTTTGAAATCAGGGTGTTCGAGCCTTCCAACTTTGTTCTTCTTCTTGAGCATTGCTTTGTTTATCCTGGGTCTCCTTCCTTTCTATGTAAAGTTTGTAGTTGTCTTTTCCATCTTTTTGAAGAATGTCACCAGAATCTGGATTGGGATTGCATTATATGTGCTAATTTTTTTAAGTAGCACTGACATTTTCACAATGTTGAGTCTTCCTATCCAGGAACATGGTATGTTCTTCTACTTTTGTAAGTCTCTTTTGATCTTTTGTATTAGTGTTTTGTAATTTTCTTTCTATAGGTCCTTTGTTTCTCTAGTTATGTTTATTCCTAAATATTTCATCCTTTGGGTGACTATTGTAAATGGTATTGCTTTCCTAATATCTTTTTCAGCACTGTCATTATTACTATCGAGGACTCCACTGATTTTGGTATGTTAATCTTATACCCTGCAACTTTGCTGAATCTTTCAATGAAGTATAGTAGCATTTTTACTGATTCTTTGGGGTTTTCTATGTATAAAATCATATTGTCTGCAAATAGAGTTTTATTTCCTCTTTGCCAATTTGAATGCCTTTAATTTCCCTATATTTCTGTATAACTCTGGCTAATACTTCCAAAACAATATTGAATAGGAGTGGTGACAAAGGGCGTCCTTGTCTGGTTCCTATTCCACAGAGGAAAGGCTTTCTGTTTCCATCTGATTTTACATGATACGTTTAGAATTAATTTGCTGTAAATATGTGGTATCATTTTTTTTTAATCCCATTTAACCTTCATTGTGAGCAACATTTT
>NW_006408736.1:4670471-4676851 GCF_000296735.1 Chrysochloris asiatica
TCATTGAGATGGTTCTGACTCATAGCAACCCTGTAATAGGGTTTCTGAGGAGCAGCTGGTGAGCTTGAACCACCAAACTTGTGATTCAAACTGACCCTGCAGTCCAGCACATTAACCCACAGCACCACACCATGATGTTAACAGTGTTTAATATATTCCTCTTTTCATCTGTCTTACCTCATGTATTGGTAGTTGCAGCAGAGAAATGAAGGGTGGACAGACTTAGATTATTTTGCTTTCTCTGACAAAATTTTGTCACAAGAAAAGTTGGATACTTTGTTTTTCTAACAGTACTTTATTGATGTGTACTTTATGTACTGTTGTTGTTAAGTCCCATTGAGTAAGTTCAGACTGTATAGGGTTTCTGAGGAGCAGCTGGTGAGTTTGAACCACCAACCTTGCAGTTCTAACTGACCTTGTGGTCTACTGCATTATCCTACAACGCCACACCAGGATTCCATATTAAGTGTACAGCTAACTGAATCATTATAAGTGTGTTTGTTTATGTTATTGAGGAGTCTGCACAAGGGAATGGCACTGTGCTAAAACCTGTTCAACATTATAACATGCTGATATTTTGATACAAGCCTCCACTGACAGACAGGAGGTAACTACATGTGAGGTACATTGGCTGGGGATTGAACTTGGATCTTTTGCTTGGTAGGCAAGCACATACCACTGATATCCCAGATACATAATATCCTGATCGGGATATAGAGCTTTTGGGTCGTATCAGAACATTTCCTTGCGCTCCTTTCTAGTCAATCACCTTTTCCATACTCTCAAACACAAGCAATCGCTACTCAGATTTTTATCACCAGTTATTAATTTGATCTGTTCCTGGATATGATTTCAATAAAATTATACTATATCTATCTTTTATTCTTGTCTTCTTCCATGCATCCAGTTTTTGAGATTTATACTTGTTGTTAAGTGTACCAGTAATATGTTAGTTTATGACTCAACTGTATTTTGCTGCCTGAATCAAAGAAAGATTATTTATCCAGGCTCCTGTTAATGAACATTTGTTATTTCTAGTTTGGGGCTGTTATGAATAAAACTGCCATATACATTTTTGGAATAGACTTTTTGTGGACAAAAGCATTAATTTATTTAGGAGTGGGATTATTTGACCAAAAGGTAGAAACTGCCAAGAAAATGGTTGTACTATTTTTAACTGCCAGCAACTATGAGGGTATTCAAAAGGCTGGTGGAAAATTAAGCCCCCTTGTATGTACCAAAGTTTTGCACGCTTACAACATCTAACTATTACTCTTTTTAGAAACCATTTGAAGCCCTGTAGGAAAGGCATTGGACCACAAGGTTGGTTTGAACCACAGTGTCCACCATTCAAATTTATGACCTGCTCTTTGGAAATCCTATGCAGGGTCACTATGAATCAAAACTGATTTGAGGGCACTCAACAACCACAATATTATCTCACTGAAATTTCAAATTGCTGTTAGCTTTATGTTGAACATTTTTTGTATGCATATTAGCCATTAGCTAACTTTTATGAAGAGTCTCTTGAAGTTTTATAACTGAAATTCTAATAATTGTGTTCTTTCTCTTATAACTATATACACATTTCCAAAATTTTACTTTGGAAATAAATATTTCATCAGTATATATGCATTATAATATTTCATATTCTTAACAGGTGTTTGCTGAGTAACAGTTTTTTTTTTTTTTTTTAATTTTGACAGTTTGACCTATAAATATTTTCTTTTACTGGTTAGTACTATTTGTTCCCTAAGAACTATACTGCTCACCCTAATATCATTAAGGAAGCCCTGGTATGGCGCTTTGCCTCAGACTGCAAATTTATTTGAACTGAAAAGTCGGTGGTTCAAGCTCATCAGCTTCTCCTTGGAAACCCTGTATAGGATTGCTATGGGTCGGAATTAACTTGATGACACTTAAAAACAATATCATTGAGTTGGGTCCTGGTAGGGCACTGTAGGATAAAGCACTGGACCACAAGTTCTGTTTGAACTGTGAACTGCATGGTCATCTGTTCAAACCCACCTTGGAAACAATACAGGGTTGCTCTGAGCTAGAGCCAGCTCAATGCTACTTAACAACAATATCATGAAAACATTTCCCTATTTTATTTTTCTGAAAACGTCATTGCTTTAGGTTTTATACTTGAAACTTTTAAATTTAGATCTATAACCCATCTCGAATTAATTTTGGTATAAAGAAAGAGGTAGTAATCATGGTTATACCCTTTTGATTATACTTTATGATTAGCCAAATGTTATAAGGAATTATGGTTCTTATTTCATAGTCTTTGTAATTAGAACCAAATGACTGTGTGGACCATACAAATAGGTTGTACAGGATGCTAACATGTAGACTAGTTAGTTTTGTTCTTCTGGCTAGGATTAAAAGAAGCTATCAGAAGCAGGGACAGATGATCTCAGAACCAACAAGAAATAGAACGATGAGCAGAGCACAATATCCTTGAGTAGTAAGGCTGCTGCAGTGGTAGAGTGTGGCAGAAGAGCCAACAGCACTGAGAGACATAGCAGTTGGCTTCCCAAATGAAGCTAAATGCCTTTGGGTAGGAGTCTGGTTTGCAAAATAGGTCCTCTGATCATTTGCGCACAGCACTAAAAGAGTTGATAACAACAGGTCAATATGAAAGAGGCATGTTGCAGTCTGGCTGACCAATAAACTACTTTATTTTGAGTTGTTTCTGATCCTGAATTGTATCTGTCAACTTCCTTAGTAAGCCCGAAAATTGTCTTTAAGATCTGGATGATCATGCTGTGGATTATCTAACCAATGAAGAAGTAGAGTGTCCTGGAAGTGATGGATGGTGTCAGAATGAGTCAAGAAAAGGTGGAGCCATGTCTGATCTCCACCTCATAGGAATTAGCCTTGAACTAATTTTTGAGTCTGATTTCTCTTTTCCTTTTTGAAGTAGTAGGTAAGCTTGGCCTCCGTGCCATTCTTGCACCAAGTATGAATAAAATGTCGAACATGTTGGTACAGCAAAGCAATTAGATTCTGATACATAAGTAATCTTTTGGGAATCAATATCTGAGTGTTGCAGAATTTGATTTATTTTTCTGAAATTGATTTTCTCCTTATATTTTACATTTTAATTTTCCTGCCATTTTTTATAGCTAATAAGATAGCAGATGCTTCTGACAGTTATCAAGAAACCCGTGCAAAATATCAATAATATTAGAAATTCTACCTCTCACATTTTACCAAAGATCAAGTATTTTAGTTATATTTCTTCATTCAAAAAATACACTTTTCTTAGAATTCTTATATTAAATTTTTATATTCATTTTTTTAAAAAGTAAAATAAACTTTTGAAATGTGTTATAACTGGTAAAATGTATTATGACTTTCAGAGTAGGTCTGAAATTCACTATTGTATGGTGTTTAAGACAAAGGAGCCAGGAGCATTTACTAATAGTTTAATTTTGAGTAAGTTATTTTCTCTCTTTATAAATAAACCTCTCACCTGTAAGATGAGGACCATGATAATATCTTTTTGTATTTTTGTGAGAATAATTCATGTGTAAAATGTTTGTGGTGATACTTGACATGTGTTTGAAATTATCTAAGCATTTACTACTATTATATTATGAGGTATATTTTTATATTAGAACTCAAAATGATATTATTTACTGAATAAAAAGAACATTGAAAAATATTAACCAAAAAGAATACATTATAAACAATGTAGTTGGTAAATGTTTTTGAGCCCATTTTTACTCATAGCCACCCGCGTACAGGGTGAGCAAGGAGCAGCTGATGGTTCTGAACTGCAGACTTTGTGATTAGCAGTCTAGTGCATATCCTACGGCGCCACACCTGGGCACCCACTCTCAACACTATTGTTGTTGTTGTTTTTGTTAAGTGCCATTGAGTCAGATCTGACTCATATCAACCTTATGCAAAGCAGATGAAACACTGCCCGGTCCTGCGCAAACTTAATAACTATTGTTAAGTTTGAGCCCATTGCTTCTGCCACTGTGCCACTCAGTCTCATTGGGATTCTTCCTCTTTCTCTCCAAACTTCTACTTTACCAAACCTGATATCATTCACCAGGGACTGATCCCTCCTGCTAATATGTTCCAAGAATAAGATACAAAGTCTGGCCATCCTGGCTTCCAAGGAGCATTTTGGCTGTACTTCGTCCAGGACAGACTGATTTGTTCTTTTAGCAGTTCATATTAATTTTAATATTCTCCTCTAATACCATTAACACAAAAGAATAAATTCTTCTAAGGTCTTCTTTATTCTTGTCAAACTTTCACATGTATAATGAAGCTGTTGAAAATACCATATCTTGGTTCAGGCATACCTTTGACCTCAAACTGACATCTTTGCTCTTGAGCACTTTAACTATCAGCACTAGACTAATTAGAAAATAAATTAAAATATGTATCCAAATATTGGAAAGTGGATTACAGCAATGGGATATAGATGATTGTTTGGCTTTGTTATGTGAAACTAAGGCAAACTATAAAATCACCTTTTGCCAGAAAAGCACTCATAAATCTGTGGTGCCGTAATGACTTCTTATTATTTTGGTAAAATGACATGAAAGCTAGAATGCATATTTTCTATAGAGAAGTTTCATAGGCACTTCCAGAGCATGCCAAATGTTTGAGAGCACTCTATGAATATATTATGAAATCTCTTCACAGATTGAACTTTAAAAGAAAAATGGAATTTAGAGAAAAATAAAAAGAAAACATATTGCCTTTAGGTTAAGGTTAAAATAGTTTTGTTCATGACTAAGAATAAATCTGGTAATCTGTTTTAGGTTACAAATTTTGCAGGAACATCTTTCGCCAGCTGTACTCTGGAGCTGATAATTTGAATTGTTTTCATCTGTAAGTAGGAATTGGATTAAATTAAACAGAATGAGCTAGTTTCATTGAAATGAAAATTCTTTTATCTTGTGTGTTTGATTTAGAATGCACTATTTTTGTGTCATCTTCTTATATAGACTTATAGGGTAGGCTGAAAATGAAATGGTTCTTTCTTATAAAATAAACAAAGTATTTCTATTGAATTTGTATCTGTTAAAACTTTAATAACTATAATACATTTTCACTTCTTGAGAGACTTTTTTGTTCATAAAATTTCTCCTGAAATATTCAGTTTTAACTTCAGAGAGCATATCAGTTAATACTACTATCAGTTCAAGATGGCTGAACATGCAATCTTTTGCATAATGAGAAGCAATAAATGTGAGAATATTTAGCTTAGTAGCTTAGTCGTAAGATAAAGGTTACTAATATATATTTATTTTAGTTAATTTGATTTGGTTCAGAATATACTTAAAGAAGCAGGTGTGCAGTTATTGGCACCTTCCTCTTTTAAATGCAACCATGAAAACTATTTCTGTTATTGTTTTTGTTAGATGCCATATAGTCGATACTGACTCATAGTGACCATATGCACAGTAAAACAAAACACTGCCTGGTCCTGGACTAACCTCACAATCATTGCTTTGCCTGAGCCCATCGCTGCAGGCACTCTGCCCATCCATCTTGTTGGAGGTCTTCCTCTTTTTCTCTGACCCACCACTTTACCAAACATGGTATCCTTCTCCAGTAACTGGTCCCTCCTGATAATATGTCTGAAGTATGTGAGACGAAGTTAGGCCATCCTGGCTTCCAAGGAGCGCTCTGACTGTATTTCTTCCAACACAGATCCATTTGTTCTTTTGAAATGCCACAATAATTTTAATATTCTCCTCCAACACAATAACTCAAATGTATTAATTCTTTTACAGTCTTCCTTATTCACTGTCCAACTTTCCCATGCATATGAGGTTATTGAAAACAAAATGACTGGGATCAGGCATACCTTAGTCCTCAAATTGACATCTTTGCTCTTCAACACTTTAAGAGATCTTGTGCAGTAGATTTGCCTAAAAAATATATCATTTGATTTCTTGTCTGCTGCTTCCATGAGGGTTGATGGTTCATCCTAGCAAAATGAAATCTTTGACAACTTCAATTTTTTTCTTCATTTATTGTGATGTTGTTTATTGGTCCAGTGATGAGGATTTTATTTTCTTGATATTGAGATGTAAGCCATACTGAAGGCTGTGGTATTTAATCTTATCAGTAAGTATTATTTTATGTCCTTTTCACTTTCAATAAACAAGATTGTATCATCTGCATATTGCAGGTTGTTAATTGTGGACTTAGAAAAAAAAAAAAAAAACACGCTCAGTATTTCTCAAGCAGAAGTTACTGAAGAAAAAACTCAAGCCTCAATTTCATTATTGAAGGATTCTCTGGGAAAATTATTGAATGATGCAGAAAGCATCAAATGAAGATGGAAGGAATACAGAGTTACTGCACCAAAAAAGAAATGGTCAATGTTCAACTGC
>NW_006408736.1:4677471-4679803 GCF_000296735.1 Chrysochloris asiatica
TATGCTGAGCAGATAATCTGAGAAGCTGCATTATATGAAGAAAAACATGGCATCAGGATCGGAGGAAGACTCATTAACAACCTGCGATATGATACATGGTACAACCTTACTTGTTGAAAGTGAAGAGGACTTAAAATACTTACTGAATGAAAGTCAAAGATTAAAGCCTTCAGTATGGATTGTATCACAATGTCAAGAAAACAAAATTACTCATCACTGGATCAATAAACAACATCATAATTAATGGGGAAAAGATTAAAGTTGTCAAAAACTTCATTTTTCTTGGATCAACCATCAACACTAATGGAAGCAGCAGCCAAGGAATCAAATGACATATTGCATTAGGCAAATCTGCTGTATAAGACTTTTTTAAAGTGTTGACTAGCAAAGATGTCAGCTTGAGGACTAAGGTAAGCCTGACCCAAGCCATGGTATTTTCGATAACCTCATATGCAAGCTGGACAGTGAATAAGGGAGATCGTAGAAGAATTGATGCTTTTGAGTTATGGTGTTGGAGGGGAATACTGAAAGTACCATATGCTGCCAAAAGAACAAACAGAGCTGTGTTGGAAAAAGTACATCCATAGTGCTCCAAGAATGGCCAGACTTCATCTCTCATACTTCAGATATATTGCCAGGAAGGACCAGCCACTGGAGAGGGTTATCATGTTTGGTAAGGCGGAAGGTCAGAGAGAAAAAGGAAGACCTAACAAAATGGATTGGCAAAGTGGCAGCATCAACGGGCTCAGATTTGGCAACAATTGTGAGGTTAGCCCAGGACTGGAAAATGTTTTGTTTTGTTGAGCACAGAGGTCACTATGAGTTGATATGGACTTGATGGCACCTAACAATAGCAATGAATCTTCCTCCAAACCGGATGCCATATTTTTCTTCATATAAACCAGTTTCTTGGATTATTTGCTCAGTTTACAGATTGAATAAATATGGTGAAAGAATACAACTCTTGCGCACACCTTTCCTAATTTTAAACTGCTTGGTTTTCCCTTGTTCTGTGTTAACAATTAATTGTCCCTTGTTCTATGTACAGGTTCCTCATGAGCACAATTAAGTGTTCCAGAATACTAATATTTTGCAATGTCGTCCATAGCTTGTCATGATCCATACAATCGAAGGCCTTCACGTAGTCAATAAAGCACAAGTAAACATCTTTCTGGTGTATATGTGAATGTTCTAAAATGTTAATCAATTTATTCCTTATTCTTTTAATGGTGCTTTTGGTTTAATCTCATTCCAAAGTAATAGATGCATTTAAAAATATTAAATATACATATTTAAAATTTTGCATATAGATGCATTTAAAAAATATTTTGTTCCCTTTTCATGTTACATCACAAAGGTAACTCCTTTCCTAAACAGGAAGTGATATATACAATTAGGAAAGTTATGACATAGCACTCTGAGAGGTACTATATATATGCTTTTCTTATAAATAAATTAAGTTTATGAAATCATATTTTTGCTTGGTTGTTTTGGTGATATGTGAGCTCCAGTAAAATATCTTTTTTGGTTTTATCCTATTTTACAAAATTTTGGCATTGAAATAGATAAGATTTGAGTATAACATTCTTAATGTTTTGCCCTGGAGAGGTACATGGCACAGAAAAGGTTATATTGAAAGTCTTTGCTCATACATTTTCTTTGCAGTTCAAGTTCTTACTGTGTGACTCATTTTTATGAATGTGATTTTGCAAACTTATTTATTGGCATCACTAACAAAATACCTTGTTAGAAAAACAAAATGCCAATTGGGTACGAGAACAGTTTCTTTAAAATCTACAGCAGCAGTTGTATTACTACACAGTAAGTTTCTAGTGATTTATTAAATGCACAGCAGTGGTATTTTCATATGTATGAATCAGATCATATTTACAAAAATATGATTTCTATCCCCCCCACAGATTCTATGGTGCAGCCTGGTGATGTTCTATCTTTACAAACTGTTCACTGATCTGGCAACGAAAATTGCCTCAACACAAATTAAGCATTAGTTCATTAGCTGTGCTTAATTAACACAAATAAAACTGATGAACCCAATGTTGAATGTGCTAGTGAATCTTCTATTTCATAAGCACCCCTTGGCATTTTTAATTTATTAACTAATTCATTCAGCAAATATTGAACATCTAGTATTAGTCAGCCACCACTCGTCTGTCAGTTTGTCTTATTGTGGTGGCTTGTGAGTTGCTGTGATTCTGAAAGCTATGCCACCGGTATTTTGTGATCACCCATGGTGGACAGGTTTCAGATTAGCTTTCAGACAAAGACAGACTAGGAAGAAGGAGTGATGAACCACTTCCAAATATTTAGTCAC
>NW_006408736.1:4680423-4696169 GCF_000296735.1 Chrysochloris asiatica
GTCTGTGATAGGATAATATCTATGTGCCTACAGGAAAGCCCAGTTAATACCACTATTATTCAAATTTATGCACTAGCCACTAAAGCCAGTGAGGAAGAAATAGAAGAATTCTCCCAACTTCTTCAATCTGAAATTGATCAAACATACAATCAAGATGTATTGATCATTACTGGTGATTGGAATGCAAAGGTTGGGAGCATATTGGAAGGATCAGTAGTTGGAAAATATGGCCTTGTTGATAGAAATGATGCTGGAGATTGCATGATAGAATTCTGCAAAATCAATGATTTCTTCATTTTAAATACCTTCTTTAGACAGCATAAGAGATGACATGGACCAGCTGGAATACATAGAAATCGAATTGACTACGTCTGCAGAAAGAGACGATGGAAAAGCTCCATATCATCAGTTAAAACAAGGCCTTTGGTATGGATTACATCTCAATGTAAAGAAAACAAAAATCCTCACCACTGGACCAATAAACAACATTCTTATCAACGGAGAAAGGATTGAAGTTGTCAAGGATTTCATTCTTCTTGGATTAACTATCAACATTCACAGAAGCAGCACTTAAGAAATCAAATGACATATTGCATTAGGCAAATCTGCTGCATAAGACCTTTTTAAAGTTTTTAAGAGCAAAGATGTCAGCTTGAGGACTCAGGTGCACCTTACCCAAGCCATGGTATTTTCAATAACCTCATATGTATGTGAAAGCTGGGGAGTGAATAAGGAAGACCATAGATGAATTAATTGAAGCTTTTGAGTTTTTGTTTTGGAGGAGAATACTGAAAGTGCTATGGGCTGCCATAAGAACCAATAGATTTGTTTTGGAATAAGTGCAGCCAGAGTGCTCCTTGGAGGTCAAGATGGCCAAACTTCATCTCTCATCCTTCCAACATATTCTCAGGAGGGACCAGTCACTGGAGACGGATATCATGTTTGATAAGGTGGTGGGTCAGAGAAAAAGAGGCAGACCCCCAATAAGACGGATTGGCCAAGTGGCAGCATCGATGGACTCAGGCGTGGCAACAGTAGTGAGGTTGGCCCAGAATCGGGCAGTGTTTCATTCTGCTGTGCATAAGTTTCCTATGAGTCGGTACAGACTTGATGGCACCTAACAACAACAACAGATCCAAACATTACTTAGATAAGTTTTCTATCAGGGGAAATTGTTAGCTCAACAAAAAAATTATAATGTAGTGTGATGTACAGTTACAGATAAATTGGTTTTTTAAAAGTTCTAGGAAATTGCAGGTCCTGTGGTAGATAGACTGGATTGGCTAAAGTAGAAAAGGCCCATGGCAAATAAAGCACAATGTGTAAGAAGATCACAGGTATAGGCAGAGTTAGGATCTGAATTTAGATTTGCTAACCTAGTTTAACATTCTGTATTATTGGATATGGGCTTCTGGTGTGGCGCTGTAAAATCAGCACTGGACTGCGAACCCAACAGCCACTCTTTGGAAACCCTATACAGGATGAGTCAGAACTGACTTTACAGAACTTAACAGCAACAACATTATTGGATACGGATTGAAGGAACAGTAAAGGACATCTTTATTGTATTATATCTCTATAGTTAGAACTGGCAGCTTTGTATAGTAGAGAGCTTGTAGTTCTTCCTGGTTTAAAATGTAATAATTTAATGACCTCAAATATTAGCATTCTGAGTTTTGGCAAGACTCGGGATTTAGCTGTAAGTATAAAATTATCTTTTTAAAAGTAGTATAAAAAATATTGACTGTTTCATACTAGGAGTTTCAACTAACAGCTCCCATACTGAAATTGCTCCATGTGCTAAAGTCCTCAACAGATATAAATTACATTTCATGGTAAAAGTAAATAGAGAAACATGAAATTGTATTTACATTTAAAATTACATTTTTATACTAGTGGAGGCAGTACTAATTCAAAAGCAACAGTAGGGTGTTGTGTGTGTGAAGAAAAATGATGTTAACTTTCTTTAGGGCCCTAGGAAGCTTGGCAGCTTCTACTTTATAGAGTTAGAGTCCCTGAGGAGATAATTTTCTGGAGTATCTGATGTACAATCCACATATTCCAGTATCAGCTAAAGTAAAAATGAACAAATTATTGCAGTCACTTATCAAATGGGATTGTGGGTAAAACCCATGGTTATAATAAATTGAGGTTTCAGGGATCCTAGGGGAGGAGATGGCAGAAATAGTCCAAGTGGTAATAGAAGTATTGGGAAAATGAAGTACTTAGAGGCAAGTTTAGGGAAGAATTTATTACAGAGTTAGAGGGGACTTACCACAGTGAAGCTGCCTCATATGTCAGGAAACAGAAACCTAGAAGAAATGGTAGTCTAATTATTGATTTAACACTGTAATGTACATAATCCATAAACACAAAACTCCTTTTAATACAATCACAAATGTTGACATAATACACATACCATTATAATTGCCTAAACACAAGGTCTCTATACCCCCAAATCACAGATGTAATGTGCTTACATATTATATAATTTTTTTGAAGCTGGAGAAATTTTGGACGCTATCACATACTGAGACTCACATAGTTTTGTTCTGAGTATTTACAAGTGAATATCTCATTAGATGCTAGAGTTCTAAATCTCTAGCTTTTATTTGTGTTCTTTATTTGGTGTACCCCATTTATGTGGCCATATTCACTGTAACCTCCATGAATACATAAAGTCTTTATTATTGTGTTAGAATACATTCTGAATGCCCATCAAACGTATTTGGTTTAACTGAAAATTGAATTTAAACTTCTGTTAATTTTATTGAGGACCTATTATTTGCTACATCATCGGGATATCCAGTATCCCTGAAACAATACTGAGTCTTCAGATTTGGGTATTAATGACATTGTCACATATTCTGACAGGTCACTAAATACATTTTCTAGAATATTCACTCTTGGCTCATGCCTAAATACATGCTTAAAGATGTCTTTGTAATGTATTTGTTATATGTATATCTTACGTGATACATTTGTATCCAGTTATTGTAGTTTATTTCTCTTAATCATTCTGTAACCAACAGATTTAAGATAATTTACCAAATTTATTATATGAAATAGTAAAAATACACTCCACTATACACTATTTATTACTAATCAGATAAATGACATTACGAAAAGTTGAATAAGGTTGTAAGTAGTTACGCAGAGGATCAATTTGAGTCACTTTGTAGTTAAGGTCTATTATCAGTTTTAATATGAGAGAGTGTAATTTTTCATTGAGCCACCGAAGAATGAGAGAAAAATTGTGGAGGAAGAATAATTATGGTATATTGTGATTACTTGAATGCATGATGTTCTACCCATAAATAAAACTATGTTAAAAAAAAAAAAATCCTACTTCATGCATCTTTACCTAACTAAATGCTCAATGACAGCCGGAATATATGTGAAGGTCAGTCTCAAAACATTGCTACTAGGATTCCAGTTCATACGTTCATAGTTTCATTCTAAAGAGAATATAGTCATACATGTCTCTTCTCTCAGCAGATGATTGAAAGCAAATTTTCTCACAGTAATACACATACCTTAACTCGTTGTTGTTGTTAAGTGCAGTCAAATTGGTTCTCACTGATAGCGACAAAGTATAGGGTTTCCAGTGAGTTTGAACTACTGACCTTTAGGTTAACAGTCCAGTGCTTATCCCACAGAGCCACACCAGGACTCCTTGAATCTCTTTGTTATAAAGTGCCTTCAAGTCAATTAGGACTCATAGCGATTCTGTATAGGGTTTCGAGGAATTACTGATGGGTTAGAACTGCATACTTTGTGGTTCTCAGTCCACTACTGATCCTACAGTACCATACTATAAGTTCTTTAATTTGATTTGTTGTTGTTGTTGTTGTTAAGTGTCATCTAGTCAGTTCTGACTCATAGCAACTGTAGAGGGTTTACAATGAGCAGCTGGTGAGTTCGAACCATTTTGTTTCATTGTTGTTGTTGTTAAGTGTCATCTAGTCAGTTCTGACTCATAGCAACTGTAGAGGGTTTACAATGAGCAGCTGGTGAGTTCGAACCATTTTGTTTCATTGTTGTTGTTGTTAAGTGCCATTAGGTGCCTCAAAAAAACCCAGTTTCAATCAGAAAAGTCAAAGTGATCTGAAGGGCCAATTAAATTGTAGCCAGTGAGGTCAACTCCAAAGGTTATGGCAACACTTTTGGGAATTCCCAAAGAGATAATTTTGATAGATTTTAATGGAGGACGCCAGACACCAGATACTCATGGAAACTAATTATAAAGGAAGAAGTTTCAGCAGCAATGAAGAGAAAAAAGCCACATAAGTTATGATAAGGAATTGTTTTTCATAACCTACTTATTCTTCCAGGGTAGCAAAAGATGTCCTGTGGACATTTTATTGGGAAACCTTACCCCTCTATCCTACAACCTTGGTCTTGATCCTGCAGACTTGTTTTGTTCCCCCAAATCAAAGAACGTTTAAATAAAACGTGTTGATGCCAAAAGTGCCATTTTGATGTGTCATAAATTGAAGAGTGCAGAATTCTTCAGGGAGGATTTTATTGTTGTTCGGTGCTGATTCATAGTTGTTACCGATTCATAGCAGATTTATGCAAAACTGAACAAAACACTGCCTGGTCCTGTGCCAATCTCACACTCATTGCTGTGCTTGAGCCCATTGCAGCTGCCACTATGATAGTCTATCTTATTGGGAGTCTCCCACTTTTTTGCTGACCCTCCACCAATGAGCATGGTGTCTTTTTTGAAGAATTGGTCCCTCTAGATAATATGCCTGAAGTATGAGAGACAACATCTGGCTATCTTGGCTTTTTAGGGGCATTCTGGCTTTACTTTTTCCAACACAGATTTGTTTGTTCTTTTGGCAATCCATGGCATTTTTAATATTCTCCTCCAAGGCCTTAACTCAAAGGCATCAATTCTTCTACAGTCATCTTTATTCATTGCAAGCTTTCACATGCATATGACATTACAGGAAATACCACGGCTTTTGTCAGGCGCACCTTTGTCCTCAAACTGACATCTTTGCTCTTGAATGCTTTAAAGAGGTCTCATGCAGCAGATTTTCCTAATGCAATACACCGTTTGATTTCTTGACTGCTACTTCCATGAGTGTTGATGGTTGATCTGAACAAAATAACATCATAAATAATTTCAATCTTCTCTCCATTTATTGTGATGTTACTTACTGGTCCAGTGGTGAGGTTTTTTGTTTTGTTTACATTGAGGTGTAACCCATACCAAAGGCTATGGTCTTTGATCTTCATCAGTATTGTTTTATGTCCTTTTTGCTTTTAGCAAGCAAGGTTGTATTATCTGCATATTGCAGGTTATTAATTAGTCTTCCTACAATACTGATGTCATGTTTTTCTTCATATAACCCGGCTTTTTAAAATTATTTACTCAGCATACAGATTGAATAAGTAGGATGAAAGAATACAACCCTGGCACACAACTTTTCTAATTTCAAATCATTCTAATTTCAAATCATTCAAACCTTTGTTCTGGTCAGAAAACAGCTTCTTGGCCTTTATGTACAGGTTCCTCATGAGCACAATCAATGGTTCTGGAATACTTATTTCCAAAATTGACCATTTCTTTTTGGTACAGTGACTCTGTATATTCCTTCTGTATATTTTTTTGATGCTTTCTGCATCATTCAGTATATTTCTGTCGAGTTCATTAATATTGCAAGTAGAGGACTGGATATATATATATATATATATACATATATATATTATTTCCCCCTCACTTTGAGAATTGAAGAGTGTGTTCTTCCCTTTTGGTTTTCTAAATCCAAATCTTAACACATTTCATTATAACATTAGACTTTGTCTTATCAAGCTGCTCTTTGAAATTTTCTTTTCAGATCTTTCTTCTTTTCATTTCTTACATTTGCTTTAGCATCTCTACACAGGGGAGCAAGTTTCAGAGTCTCTTCTGCCATCCATTTTGGTCTTTTCCTTTTTTATTGTTTCCTTAATGACTTTTTGCTTTCTTCCTGAATAGAGTTCTTGAAAACATCACACACTTTTCTGATCTTCAGTCATTAGTGTTTAGCATATCAAATTTGTTCTTTAGATGATATCTAAATTAAGGTGGGATGTGTTCATGGTCATATTTTGGCTTTCATGGACTTGTTTTTAATTTTCTTTAGTTTCAGCCTGAATCTGCATATAAGCAATTGATGGTTGGTTCCACAGTCTGTCCCAGGCCTTGTTTTGACAGAGTATATGGAGCTTTTCCAATTTCTTTCCACCGATGTAGTCAGTTTGGGATCACTTGGAGAGATACAAACATCACCTTCAGAAGTGTATAGATGTAGATGGAATGTATGTCAAGAAACAAGAGCTTCATGTTTTCATATTTTTGTTCAACAAATGTTTCTCTGATTTTTCAGCAATTCTTTTTTCCTTACTCTATTATGTCCTCAAACTTTATAAAATTAAAATTTCTGATCCATGGCATACTGGAAACTTTAATTTTGATATTAAGCACATTCTATGTGGCACTATGGGTAAATGCGCCAGACTGCAAAGCCATTTGAACTGCAAGGTCGGCGGTTCAAGCTCACCAGCTGCTCCTCGGAAACCCTATACAGGTTCACTATGGGTTGGAATCGACTCAATGGCACTTAACAGCAGCAACAACAACAACATACTATTTATATATGTTGCAAGTT
The DNA here is from genome assembly GCF_000296735.1 of Chrysochloris asiatica. Taxonomy (NCBI): domain Eukaryota; kingdom Metazoa; phylum Chordata; class Mammalia; order Afrosoricida; family Chrysochloridae; genus Chrysochloris; species Chrysochloris asiatica. Next base: position 4,687,089 of record NW_006408736.1, read on the forward strand.
GACATTGTTGTTGTTGTTGTTAAGTGCCATCGAGTCGGATCCGACCCATAGCGACCCTGTACAGGGTTTCCGAGGCTGTAAATCTTTACGGGAGCAGAACGCCTCATCTTTCTCCCGCGGAGCGGCTGGTAGTTTCGAACTGCTGGCCTTAAGGTTTGCAGCCCGATTCGTAACCACTACGCTATCAGAGCTCCTTAAGTTGACATTACTTGGGGTCAAAAAGAAGAAATAAGATACCTTAGACTATTCATCTATATGTGTATATTTGTGTTTGTGTGCATTTTAGAGGAAAGTCTGATATAATAAAAATATTCAAAAACCATAAATGAAAGAAGCACAGTAAAAAATAAAGCAATAAAAAGAAACATACTTGTGTTTTCAATGTCCTTACCAGATAATGTTTCAAATTGCTGTCATCCTACTATCCATTGTTCTCGCTGTATCTTTCAAAAGTAAAGAAGGTATGACTAATTAACCAAATTACTAATGACATCTGAAAATAACGTATGCGTAACAATGTTATTCCCCAGTCACCATGATAAAACCTTTGCTAATCTTTCTAACATGGTGCTAGAACAAGGAAACTTAGAAGAGACATTGTTCTGTGTAATGACATATGTTAGTAATTACACAAATGTTTCAAAGTGTATTAAAAATTTTTAATTATAACAATCAAATCATGGAAAGTAATCCTAATACCACATATCACTAAACATACAATTACCCTGTCACCTTCTATGGAAGACAGTTTCCTGTGAGCTCTCCCATTCAATGAAACTCAGTAAATGCTGAAGTAATGAGGAAGGCGCTGCTTCTTGAATGAGTATCACAACTTTGGAAATCTTCTACCTTATAGGGTTTCTGAGTCAGAATCCATGTTAATGAAAAGGGTAATCATTTAAAATGTCATGTGAACTACAACTATATAGTTCTAAAATATTAAAAGATTTCATTGCAATGAAACAAAATACGATAGGATGAGTGTAAAGCTGATGTTCTCCCATGTAAACCTCACAATAAAAACTTAAAAAAATATTGTCAACTATATTTATAAGACATGTCATGAATGTAGAATAGGTCTGCAAATTTTTAAGAACCCTTAATTTTAGCAAATAACGCAATTATTATTGCAAGATGACAATAAGGTATGGACACAGACTAAACTTGGTATGTAAAAGTTTTAGAAAGGTAATGAATTTGTCAAAGTATGTATTTTGAATCAAGGGAATATAGACAGTGTAAAAACTAAAATGTCTGTAATTCATTTACCATCTGTTTATTAGCAGTTTGCAGTACTAAATTTCGAATCATCAATTCCAAATGGTCAGCAATTGTGCTACACTGTCTTAAAAATATTTTGTTATACTCTTCCTCTTAAATACAGAACAGCAAAGATTTCCTTTTTCATTGAGTCGTATTTTAGATATGATGAAGAGATTATGTAGAGTCATTTGAATCCATTGGTGGTGGAGGATAACTTTTATCTATAAGCCATCACAATATCTGTGACATTGCTTATTATTGATTCATATTGGGGGGAGCTGTGCCTTCATTAATCTTCAATATTGCTTTCCTTGTTTTTTTTAAAAAAATATATCTTTATTCAGTTTATGTTCTTGTCTAGAACAAAGGGTTTGTGCTTGACTTCTAGTAAGTGATTTGAACCCACCCCAAATCATCTTGAATAAATATCTTGTCATCTACTTTCCTAAACATGACAACCAAGAGAACACTATGGGGCAGATCTACCTTATCATACACGGAACCACCTGAGTCAGAGTCAACTCGACCACTGCTTGTATTTTGTTTTTGTTTTTCCCTCCAAAACACTAGCTTAATTTAATAGTGCTCTGGTTTACATAATTTACATACTACATAGTTTTTTTTACACTGAAATGAAAATATACTCATTTCGTAAAATTGTAGAATAAGATGATCTTCTAAGCCTTTTAGTATTTTAGAACTATATGTTTGTAGTTCATGTGACATTTTAAATGATTACCCTTTTCATTCATGTGGATTCTGACTCAGAGACCCTATAAGGTAGAAGATTTCCAAACCTGTGATATTTACAGAAGCTGACCACCACATCTGTCTCCAGTAGAGTTACAGGTGGGTTCAAACTGTTGACCTATTTGTCAGCATCCAAACACTTAACCACTGTGCAAACCTGCCAGATTAATTATATCACTGTAGATTTATTTCACTAAATTACAAATTGGAAGGATAAAATATCACAATAAGTATGTCTAATTTTAGTCTCAGAAATATACATCAGTATCTGACAAAGGGAAAACCACACAAGAGATACTTTATTATTTTTTTCCCAATTTATACTTAGTTATGTGGGATTGATTTATTTTTAATTTGATATTGTTTTTATTGAGAATGCACTGATATTGAGCCTTCTTATGATACAGGCTTTGATGAAAGAGCCTCCCTCATTGTCATTGAATGTCGTTTCCCTTTGTTCTGAATATAATTAGTTGAAATTTGTATCTGAATATCCGTGTATGCTATAGCAAATTGAACTAGCTAACAGATGTGTGTTGTGTTGTTCAGACATGAAAAACAGTGGTAGGAGGGAAAAATAATAAGATTGAGAGATTCTAAGTTTTACCTTGAGAAGACTGTCTTGAAAAGACACTAATATTATAACTATGTGGTTATTTGTGTGATGTAATTTATTAATTAGGGTAATAATACAATTGTCTCCATACTCCTGCATGAAAAATGCCATATTCTTTATCATTATTATTATAAATAATTAAAATAAGCATGAGATATATATGGTCAAAATATTGTCAACTACAAAAGGAGGAGAGTGATTGATTTTGCAGCCCAAGAGCGGAGGTCCCTGGGACAATCAAGTGAGAAGAGGGGAGAGTGGGACCCTACCCAGGTAGGCAGTGATACCAGGGATGGAGACAGAGAAGATGATGTGGAGAGATGGAGTGGCTGGGGACTCAGGCCGGGAGAAGGGCTATGTGCTGGTGGCTGAGATGGGGGTGGGGGGCGGGAAGGGGATGGGCCTGTGTGGTATACCCTTTGGGGTTATATGATGATGCATGGAGGGTATTGTAATCATTTCAGTGAAACAAAATACGATAGGATGATGTAAAGTTGATGTTCTCCCATGTAAACCTCACAATAAAAACTTAAAAAAATATTGTCAACTATATTTATAAGGAGCTCTGGTAGCGTAGTGGTTACGAATCGGGCTGCGAACCTTAAGGACAGCGGTTCGAAACTACCAGCTGCTCCGCGGGAGAAAGATGAGGCTTTCTACTCCCGTAAAGATTTACACCCTCGGAAACCCTGTACAGGGTCGCTATGGGTCGGACCCGACTCGACGGCACTTAACAACAACAACAATATTTATAAGACATGTCATGAATGTAGAATAGGTCTACAACTTTTTAAAGCAGAACTATAAACCCAATATTCCTTATTTCAGCTAAGCTGATGGCTAGATGATTTTCAGTAGTTAATGATAAATGCTTTTAATTTCTCAATTAAAATATTTTCTCTCATTACAGTTGTGAATTTGTCGTAAGTTTAACTTTGCTAATGTATTCTTCAGAAAGAATTGTTCAGAAAAGATGAGTACATCGGCTGAGCAAACAGTGAAGCCAGAAAAAGGATTGCATAAGGAATTAGATTAGCCACGCTGGTAAAAGCATAGCTGAAGCCCCATTAGGTTTGGCCCAGACAGCATTTGCGTTTGGAGGAGCTGAGCAAATCACATTAATTAATGTTCACAACTTCCTTTGGTGAAAGGGCCTGATGTCAGAGAGAAGACAGGCATTTTCTTTTTTATCTGTACATAATACATGTCCAGCCAGGTCCCTGGGCCACTGAAAAAGCAAAATCAACTGAAGCAAAAATAATCACTCCTTTAGTCTCAACATACAAAGAAATACTTATTCGTTTAGATCATTCCTTTCATTAGAATGTTTGATTTTGCTATAATATACATGTATACGTAAGTATGTATGTTTATATCCCATCCATCAAATTCCATCAGGAAGACATCTTCATCTCAAAAAGTCTACAAATTAAAAAATATGCATCAAAGGAATAATGTAGCATTATTTTTGCACTCCAGTAATTTCATATTACATCCTCTTTGATTATTTTTTATAACATATGGTCACTACCACAATAGATAACAATCTCCTGTGAATGAAGAAATATTGATATGCTATAAAGAATATATGGTTTGATGTGAATATTAAAGTTACATATGGAATAAAATTATATGTTAGGAAAATAAAATGATATGCATTTCAAAGCTTTTGCATCAAAGTAAGTGTTATTATCATGTAAGCTACTACCCTGGAAATGATTTTGAATTATTGTTTCCATTTACATGCTTTTTAAAAGGTACATTTTTATAGTAACATTGATACCTTATAAAGGAAAAGCAAAGGAGGAAAGGGCTAAGGATGTTATCTAGGAAATCTAGTTACTGCTTAGGCAGAACGATTATATCACTTTCAGGGGAAATCAAAACAAAGTGATCAGCAGCTTAGCACCTTTAGGATATATAATATTTCAAAAACAGTACTCAGAAATATGTCATCTAAGTCGACTGATTCATAGCAGTGATATCACATAAGACTGATATATATGCAAAATCATAATATATTTTTCCTATGAAGTTACCAGAGTACTTTTATCTGTTATGTTGGACATTTACTTTTCCATGAGTACGCTCAGCAATTAGAAATATTTGAGGGGCAACAGAAAAAGAAAAAAAAAAAGGCAATAGATTATCAGAAGAGATATTGCATTGAGTCTGAAGTGTGAATGGATAATTTCATTTCTATACTGCAGTACTGGCATAGTGCCATCAGATAAGCACTGGAGCTCAAGGTTGATTTGACCCTCAGGTTGGCAGTTCAATATCACCAGTCCTCGGAAAACCCTATACAGAGTCACTATGAGTCAGTACTGATTTGATGGCATATAACTACAACAACAACATACTACAGTTAAGTGTTCTCAAGGAGCTCTGGTAGCATAGTGGTTATGATTCGGGCTGTGAACCGCAAGTTCAGCAGTTCGAAACTACCAGCTGTTCAGTGGTAGAAGATGAGGCTTTCTGCTCTCGTAAAGATTTACAGCCTCGGAAACCCTGTTCAGGGTCGCTATGAGTTGGAACCGACTCCACGGCATATAACCACCACCACCAGTGCTTAAACTACATCCTCTAGACTCATTGACACTCCTGGAAATTTGCTATTAGAAATTATAGCTATCATTGAGGCTTAATCTTTTCAGAGCTTTCTAGTTATTCATGTTTTCTGAGATAATATATTTTTTTAACTATTGTACGATTTTGACAAGTAGGCGACTTTTTAAAACAGCTGTGTGGAGAGTATGAGTATATACATGTTAACATTACCAGTTAACTTGGCAGTACAGAAGTGTTATTCACATGCCAACAGCATAAGTAGAAAGGGACAATGCAACACTGGTGGTTTTTCATGTTGTTATTTTTAAACTGTTCCTTCTACTTTACTTTGTGAGGAGGTTGAAGCACATACAAAAAAATTGTGGCAGTAGGAATGCTCAAAGGAAATTTTGAAATGTGACAAAAGCTGTATAAGTTATAACATTACAAACCAAACAAAAAGCCCTGCTTAAAAGTCACAGTTGCTGTTGTTGTTGTTAAGTGCCGTCGAGTTGATTCCAACCCATAGCGACCCTGTACAGGGTTTCCGAGGCTGTAAATCTTTACGGGAGCAGAACGCCTCATCTTTCTCCTGCGGAGCGGCTGATAGTTTCGAACTGCAGGCCTTAAGATTCGCAGCCCGATTCGTAACCACTACGCTACAGTAGACTACAGAAAATGTTATAGCCAATATATTCATTTTTTTCTCATTTTAAAATCTCTGTATCTTTAATATTACTTTGGGGCCAATAACTAATCTACTTTTATAATTGAACATGTTTTCTTTAAGTGTGAATGTCTTTCCTTCTATTTCAATGCAGATTGATTTCTATTAGTGTCATTTTTGATGTGGTTTTGGAGATAAGAATGAGCCAAGTGACTCATAGCTTTATAGTTATTGATGATAACACTAAATACATAAATATTCTTAAATCGGAGAAGATAATTCCTTTTTAAAAATTAAATATCCATAAGTATCTGCCTTTCAGCTCATGTCATATCTAACCTGATTAACCAATACTGGAATATTTTTAAATTAATGTCAGCCATTTAACTTCTATTGATATCATTATCTGGATATTAGTTTTGTTGCCTAGCGATTTAATGTGAAATATGTTTTCATTTTCTCATCTGAAGTAATGGAAAACTTATACATGTGAATCGTTATGACCAAAAGGAGAAAATATGGTTTGACTAAGCATTTAAACCTTTAGATCATGATCAGAGTTAAATTCATATATCATATTCTTTCTGTCTTTAATGAATTACGTTTAATTTTAATTAACTAAAAACACTGTTTGCTATAGTAGCACTTTTCTTTATTTTTTACCCATTTTCATACAAAAGAAGTAAATGTTTGGGGTCTATCAGATGTCCAATTTTTGAAAACCAGTTTTTTCCAAGTTGATAACCAAAAATGCTCTTTATGTTTTATGTTGTTGGTAAATGTCGTTAAAAATGTTTCAATGCATAGTGATCCTATATAGGGTTTTGAGGAGCAGCTAGTGGGTTTGAACCTCTGACCTTGTGTTTAGTAGTCCAGTACTTAGCCTATAGAACCACACCAAGACTCCTTATAAATCCTAATAAAGCCCTAAGTCTGTCTCCTCCTCATTACACACTTACTTTCTCTGGAAAAAAGTGAATAAAGTTTAAGGAAGGCAAGAGAGCCAACAAGTTTGAAAAAGCTATTCAACTTTATAATAATAAGAAATTATCTTATTAAATATTTAAAAAATAAACTTCTATAAGTGGGGGATATTGAATCATATGCATAGAAATTAGTGGATTTTTAAGTACAGGGAAGAATATATTTATTGCTTCATTGTAGACAATAATTTTATTATGTTGGTTCTCCCAAAATTAATAAGAGGACTGGCAGTAAAGGAATATCTGTAACAATTACATATTTTGCTACATTTTTATACCTGAGGTTGAATATGAAAAAAAGCTTTCAACAAATGCATTTTAAATATATTGTTGTTGTTGTTAAATGCTGTCAAGTCAGTTCGCACACGTAGCAACCCTTTATATGGTTTCCAAGGAGCAGCTGGTGGGTTTGAACTGTTGATCTTATGTTTAGCAGTCCAGTGCTTATCCTAAAGTGCTATACCAGGAGTTCATATAAAATATCCCATCATTGAATATGTATTCATTACACCCACACATAGATATTTTGAGCCATTTTCACCATTTTATATTATTCCTAACTTTTTCATGAAATGAGACTGTGTGGGCTTGACAACACCATTTTTTTTTTTTATTGCTATAGAAGAGTTTTTGTTATATTATTTATTAAAATGGCACTGTAGGATAAGCACTGGACTGAAAAGTCATTTGAACTGCAAGGTTGGTGGTTCAAATTTCCTACCTGCTCCTCAGAAACTTTATATAGAGTTGCTATAAGTCAGAATCGATGCTATGCCACTTAATAACAGCAGCATTGTGTATTAAGATAGTAAAATACAAAGTTTTAAAATGTGTTTTACTATCTTAATGGAAGGAGATCTGATAGAGCAGTGGTTACGAAATGGCTGCTAACTTCAAGTTCAGCAGTTCGAAACTACCAGCTGTCCCTTGGGAGAAAGATGAGGTTTTCTCCTACAGTAAAGACTTACAGCCACAGAAACCCTATGCAGGGTCTCTAAGACTCAAAACTGACTTCACGACACACCGCCTCCACCACCATCCTAATAGACTCCTGGTGGGCACTGTCAGATAAGCACTGGACTGAGAACCAGAAAGTCGGCAGTTCAAACTCACAAGCTGCTGCTTGAAAACCCTAGACAGGTTCTCCATGAGTCAGGGTTTACTCGGTGTCACTTAACAACAACAGCAAAATACAAAATAAGAATAAATATTACCTTTTCAGCACAATTAGTACTCAATCTACTGAGAAACAAAATTATTTTAAAGTTGCAAAAATTGATACTGTTGAGCTACTGAGCTCATAAAAAACAATGAGTACAAAGCAATCAAACATAGTGCCATTAATTAGTATTATTTAATTAATATGCTAGTGCCTGAAGATTGACTCTTCAGGATACTAGACATACCGAAAAATATCCTTCATCTCAGTATTCATATAATAAATGATGTGCCTTTTGAGACTTCAAAAAATACTAAATGTCTCTTGACTGATGAAAATACGAAATGACAGGAATAATTTCAAATAGCTCCTACCAAATTAACCATAATATTTATTAATAACATCATCTTTACAAAAGAGGAGCAGGGCATTAATAAATGGTGGGCAAAGAAAATGGACTTCACACTTCAGATCATCTGTGTAAATGGATGAAGGTCATATAAAATTATGAAAGCTTAAAGATAACATCATTTTAAAAGCTGAAATATACTAGTCAGTAAGTAACTGGGAACATCTTCTTTTGACTCTGAGGGTCATTCTGCCAGCTGAAATATACATGGGCAGTGCATTGATTCTCAGCATAATTATTCAAAAGAGTTATCATTGGTAGTGTGCAGCGAAATTTCTTGCCACATATTTTGCCATGTATGTTGGAAGTCACTTCACAAAGATGGCCTAGGTTTTTAATGATAATGAGTTTTCTAGACTCTTCCTAATTGTTATGAAAGATAAAATATTAGGTAAGAGTTGAGATAAACCAACATAAATTATTTGCTTTGTAAATATACTTCTTGGATTCTCATAGTATAAATATTTATGAGTGTTACAATAGAACAATAAAAAACTGATATTTATAGATTGAAATTTTCTTTTTTAAAAATCCCTAATGATTTTTTTATGATCCACTTAAAATCAGAAATTCAACTTTAAAAGCACCTTCTCTGACTTTTTTCCCTCTTGTTGTTGTTGTTGTTGTTAGGTACCATCGAGTCGGTACCGACTCATAGCAACCTTATGCACAGCAGAAAGAAAC